>NC_137048.1:17354523-17584523 GCF_032717465.1 Coenobita brevimanus
AATAATAACAATAATAACAAGTTACCTATTTACTTTTTTATGTAGCCACAATAAGGAAGTTTCCCCATAGCTATTTATGTAATATAAAGTATGAAATTTTGGAATCATTAACAAATCTGACCTTTAAAAGTAGCTCAAGGTCATTCATATTTGAAACGTGTACTACAGTACTTAGACTAACCTAAGGTAAGATCTGAAGAAAAAAGTGTAGAAGAACGGAAGAGTACCTTTTACATTTGTCTCAATAACTGGGTAACTGTATGAGTAACTGTAACCATAGTCTTTTCAGATAATAGGAAGAACCACAGCTATGTTTATGCAAAGTTACAGATTTCCAGCTTTCGTGGTTTTCTCTAAAACGTGCAAAAAAGAAAACACTGAGCAATTAAAATTCGGTACTCTCCATTAGGCTAAATGGCAAAATATGCAGCCAAATTCTCAACATTGTTTTTGTGTGAAGCTACAGAATGTGGTGAATGATTTTGGCGTATCCGGTAGTGCCAGGATTCGGGGGGCTTGAATGAGGAGTGAATGGAAGTGTGGCCTATTTGGATTGGGCATGTTTGTGCTGTCTGGACATTGCTATTCCTCACCCTGCCCTTGGGTGGGAAAGGAGGTCCGGATGAAGATGATGATGATGATGTGATCTTCAACCAAAAAACTCTATCTCAATTAGTTTCTTTGATATTTCAGTGTCAAATATGGGATCTTTTGTGTATGGAGCACGTTCTCCGAATTTTATGTAAATTTCATCACTAATACAGTTTTTAAAGCTGATTCCAAATTTAAACTGATTTTTTGTGTGAAATTATACTTTAAAACGTTAGGTTAGGTTAGGTCAAGTTAGTCAATAATATTAGTTAGGTTAAACAATAACAGCAAAAAATATTTAACTATAATCTTTAAAAAATAAATTTTCTCCAGAAAATAAATTCAAATTTGGAATAAGCGTAAAACACTGTATCAGTGACGAAATTTGCATTAAACTGGGGGAACGTGCACCAAACACAATAGATCAGGGAGCGGATGCACTAACGCGTACCCTTAAGGTTACCGTAAGGCCGCTGCTGATATGATTCCCCGGTACGATGGTCGGTGTTTTGCCATGTACTAACATTTATCCCATCATCGTACGGCTACCGTAAGGCTACGGGCGGGGAGGAACTCGCTGTGTTTGGGGGAATTTTTCCTCGCTCAGCTGATAATTTCTTTGGTTAGTCACAACGCAGGATGCTTCTCTGCCTTGAAGCTTCAGCCAGCCATCATGTTTGAAGACACTGCCTCTCTCAGGCGACGAGAACTCAAGAACAAAACAAGGGACAGGCGCTCTTACATTTGAATGAAATATATGAAATGTTTATCAGTTTGGGATGTGCAGAGTGAGCAGAAAGCATTACTCACATTATTGCCAGCACAACTGCTGCTCCACCTTTTGCAGCAGTACTGTACAGTACATTATTATTATTATACATATATACAACAACGTACATTACTTTTAGCATACTGTAGACAGAAATTCTCATATATTTAACATTACTACTATACAACATTACTACGACATTGATACGTGTTGTACACAGTTAAACTGACACTACTGTACACTGTACATTGCTGTACGTGACAGTATATGTAGAAAAAAGGCCCCCAGTACACAAGCCCCTTGGATAAAAGCTCCAGCAAGGAAAATAGCGCATTATTTCCTATATTTAACAATAGCCCACCCTGACCAAACATCCTAAAAAAAACCTGGCCTAAGGTAACTGAACAACCTAGGCTAAGCTAACCTAACTTAACCCTAACCGAACCTAACCTTAATCGACCAACAAACCTTACCTAAATTATCTAACATAAATAACTTAACCCAACAAACCTAACAACCAAATTAAGCAAACTAATCTAAGCTACCAGAACAAGCTAATATTAACATGACCTAACAAGCTACCTTTATCTTATCAATCCATATCCTTGGCCACAGACTCGCGTACTGTTCTTGGTCATTCCTTACTTTTGCCAGAATATGCTGCATGATTCCCTTCTAACTCCCAAGGGGGGATGAAATCCCCCCTTCGGAGTTATTTTAAATGAATAAATACTCTAGAGTTCATTGTAAAATTAAATGGCATGGAATTTTGTGGTCTTGTGGAAATTTTTGGCATGTTTTGGGTATATTATGAAGATTTTATACTTTAATGTGGCATGACAATAATTGAGGACCCAAAGTTTTTCCTTACTCTTAAAAAACACAAATTAAAAGCCAAAAACCATCAAATCTAACACCAACACATAAAAGGCTTTTATGACCGTCTTGGCTTTTTCTACTTATTCCTCCCTTGGAATGTCCAGATTCCCCAGACCCATTCCCTTAGCTTAAACTAACTCAACATTACCCCAGAGTTAGTCTAACCTAACAAATTAAGCTAAGTTTAACCTACCCCATCCCCAAAATTAACTAACATAATCTAAATAGCTCATTTGAAATAATCCAGTCTAACCTAAGAGTAGCCACAGCTTATCCTAACCTTGCCTCATTCTTTAACTAATCTCACACAACACTAACCCAGCCCAAATTAGCCTAGCCAAAGTATCACAAAGCTAACCTTACTATAACCCATTCCAAAAATTAAACAAGCCTATCTATCTATCTATATACCTAGGCTGCTTTCCCCAAGGAAAGGGAGGTAGCCGAGACAGGACGACACACTCCCCATTAACTCATCCATTCAAACACATTCATTCGCATCTTAGCCCCAAAGGGGAGAACGGACAGATCCTCACCGCACCACACCGCACAAGGGTCAACTGCGCAATGCAATCAGTGACATCCGCAGCAGGGCCCGACAGCAAAACTGGTTTACCCCTGCCACATCATAACGGACCCATCCCCTTACCCGCACCTGACCTGACTAGCTGATCAGACCAAATGTGAGAGAATATCCCCTCAGGGCTTCATCATCACTTATTCATTCACAATTTCTCTCCATTTATTTCTGTCACGCACAGCCACTCTTCCTTGCTCAACAGACATCCCTCTCGCATCCAGCGCTCTCTTCACACTGTCTATTCATCCTACTCGTGGTCTTCCTCTCAGCCTTACACCTCTCACATCAGATCTAGTTATCTTTTTCACCAATCGCTCATTATCCATTCTCTCCATATGCCCAAACCATCGCAACACCCTCTGCTCAACACTACCAGCCATCTCCCGAACAACTCCAGTTCTCCTTCGCACTTCATCATTTCGCACTCGATCCATACGCGTCACTCCACAAATACTCCTCAGACACCTCATCTCCATTACATTCAAACTTTTCCTCTCTGCTACACCCATAATCCATGTTTCAGCCCCATATAACGCAGTCGGTACCACAACACCCTCATACAGCCTTCTCTTTACATCCATTCTTAGCGAACGACATCTACACATTTTTTTCATTCCCCCCAGCACCTTTCCTACTTCATTTATTCTAAACTTCACTTCTGCATCTATTCTTCCATCCACAGCAAAATGTGACCCTAGATATTTAAAACACTCTACAAACCTAACCTAATAAAAAATTACCTAATCTAACCTAAATTTAATCCTTACTTTTAAACTAATAAAATCTAACTCAACACTAACCTATCTTTAAATTGGCCTAAACAGAGTTAAACTTAGCTAAACTAATCATAACCCAGTCAAAACATTAACAAACCTATCCTAACAAAAATTTACCTAATCTAACCTAAACTTACTAACCTAACCTATCCTAATCTTGATCTTAGATTAACCTATCTTGAAACAGTACCTCTAAAATGGGACTTTTATTCTAGGGGCTTGACCTATTAAGCTATTCTCCCTGGATATTTCGCCCTGACATTATACACTACAGTACAATATGACACATTATACTAATGTACAACACTGCACCTTACAGTATTACACACTAACATTACTGTATACTAGTGTAGGCTACAGCATCAAAGCACACTATAATTTGTACAATACTAAAGCATACTTTAATACCGTCAAACACTAACGTACACAATGGTACTACACAACACTAATGTACACTAAAATACTTTACAACACTAATGTACACATGATACAGTAGAAGACTAACCTACACTAATACTGAAATCACTAATTTACACTATTGTACAATACACCGCACTGTATATTACTGTATAGCACCTCTGTAAATTAGCGAATTTAGTGAAATAATTCCTTTGTTTACGAAAAAATGCGTAATTCTGTTTATATTCGGGTGGCTGAAAGATACGGGAGACATAAGGGTGGTCGGACCCACCCTTAACGGCGATCTTAACTCCGGTGCCGTAAGGTCCTCGAAAGTGTTTAGTGCATGCCAACTTCCGATTCCACTCCCTTTTCACCCGGCAGCAGCGACTTACGGGACCACAACTGCGTTAGTGCATCCGGCCCCAGATATGAGCTAAACTAGGGAATTCAGTAACCGCTCATCTGATCTCTCGTTTTATGCGTGTTCTCCCATTCTTAAGCAAATTTCGTCACTGACACAGTGTCTAAAGCTGTTTCCAAATTTGAATTTATTTTTTGGATTTTAAATAATAAATTCTATCTATCTATCTATCTATTGCCAGACGCCTTAATCCCTTATACGGGGTGGCCACAAACAAATCGTCTCCACGTCACCCTGTCCCCCGCCATTTCACTGCCCTGCTCCCAACTCACACCCCCCCTCCCTCATATACCTCTCCACTCCATCCCTCCGTCTCATCCTTGGCCTTCCCCTCCCTCTCTCCCCCTCCATTTCACTCACATACACTTTCCTCGTCGGTCTCTCACCCTCCATCCTCTCCACATGGCCAGACCACCTCAGTGTGTTTCTCCTAATGCTTCCTATCACATCCACATCCACGCCACAACGCTCCTTCGCATCTTCATATATCAGTCTGTCTCTCCATGTGACTCCACAGGCTCCTCTCAAATAACTCATTTCCACTGCTCTCATTCTAGACTTGTGTCCCTCCAACAACGTCCAAGCTTCATTTCCATACGTCAGAGTTGGTATCACAATACTGTCATGTAATAACTTTTTCACTTCCATGCTCACTTCCCTGTTTCTCATCACAGCCTTCAAGGAACCAGCAACCTTTCTTACTTGTTGTACCCTTTCTAGCACTTCACCCTTCAAACTTCCATCCTTACTCATCGCAATACCCAAGTACATTAACTTACTCACATTTTCCATTTCCTCATAAACCAACCTCACTGTACATTCACTGACTTCACCTCTCTCGAAGACCATAACTTTACTCTTCCCTACATTCACCTTTATATTCCGTTTCTTACACACTCTCCCAAACTCATCCACCAAGCCTTGCAGCTCCCCTTCGTCTTCACTTAACAACACAGTGTCATCTGCAAACAACAGTACAGAGAGTTTCCAAACACTACCCTCTCTCATTAGGGCAACTCCAACATCCACTGCCCTACCTTGTATCTCTTTTATAACCCCATCCATATATAGACTGAACAACCATGGAGACATGACACATCCCTGTTTCAACCCAACCTTCAAATAGTAAAATTCACTCAGTTCACTATCCACACGCACTGCAGCCTTAGCATCGTCATACATACTCTTCACAGCATTCAACAACTAACATAATTTTTATTATCAACAAACCTAACTTAACCTTATCTAACTTTGTAACAAATAATTTATCTCAAAAAGTACATTCAACTTTGGAATCAGCTTTAAAAATGTATTAGTGTATAAATTTACATGAAAAAAAGGAGAACGTGCACCAAACACAAAATGTCTCTTAATAGGTTATGAGATAATTCCACCAGAAATGAGTTATGACCTTAAAAAATAGGTTAAGTTCATTTATATTTGGCACAAGTACTTGGGTTACGTTAGGGTACCTTCCTGTACAATATAACGATGGAATGCAAAATAACTGCAAAGATAAATAATAATAACATTTAAAAAAACAAGCCTCGCCATTTATCTGCAAAGCATACTACTATTTTTTTTTTTAAGTGTCCGACTCTGGGCATAGGCTTCACAGTCTGCTCACAAGACCCAATAGTCCTCCTACATACCATACACCTCTACATGTCACCACTTCGGCGCTAACACCCACCGTCCGTATCGAATACATGCTAGGGCTGTCTCATACAGGACTGGTGTATTGGTATTAGCGGGTGTATTTTTTACATGTCGGCGAGTCTTTTGGTAGATCAGTAAAGTCTGTTTTTATTAAATTCAAATCCTTCAATTGTTCCCCGCCCTAGCCAGGATTTGAACCTGGGTCCTGTAGGACTGCAGGCCACCTCTCTACCGACTGAGCTACCGCCTCCCCTATTACTACTACTACTACCACTACTATAATAATAATAATAATAATAATAATAATAATAATAATAATAATAACCAGAATGACACTCAGCAGAGCACATACCACGGCCAAGGCCCAACATGCAGTTCCTTCTAATTCAATCACTGAGAACATTTACGAAAATGTCAAAAAACACCCTATCTTGCAATGTTAAAGAAAGTGAAAAAACATTCCTGGATCCGCACCTTTATCCGGATATGCACCCAATTTAATTGAGTCTATTCTGGGTCAAGGCCCATTCTTCTACCAAGTTTCGTGGATATCCGTCCAGTTGTTTTTGTGTAATCTTGCTCACAAGCCAGTCAACCATCAAACAAACAAACGGACAGGAGTGAAAACATAACCTCCTTGGTGGAGATAATAATAATAATAATAATAATAATAATAATAATAATAACACTAATCCCCTGTAACCCACTCAGCCAAATGAAATCCTCTGGTGTTCGCTTGGCCAGAGAAATTATTGTTGTTGAAGCTGGTCTTTTTCTTTTTTGCCTCTGCCTGGGAGATCATGTTTTCACTCCTGTCTGTTTGTATGTTTGTTGGTTGACTGGTTTGTGAGCAAGATTACACAAAAACTACAGGACGGATTTCCCCGAAACTTGGTAGAAGAATGGGCCTTGGCTCAGAATACACTCTACTAAAAACTGGTGCGGATCCAGATAAAGGTGCGGATCCAGGAATTTTATTTCAACCTCTTTAACATTGTGAGATAGGGTGCTGGCAGAGGTATGTGCTCTATTGAGTGCCATTCTAGTTTTCCTTTTTTCTTCCTCTTCTTCCACTTAGTATTATTATTATTTTTATGAAGCTCCACCTTGTATATGGCGAAGCTTAGTCTTTGGGTAGGTATCACAAATTCTCTATGCACTTTTTTTTTCTTAGATCTTGATTGTTATGCTAGTGCAATTCTGGTCTGATGGGGTTTTTCTAAACAGGGAGGAACACTCAAAGAAAGATTCAACACACCTTAAGAGTACAAGGTAGACATGCAAACTCAAGAAGGCTATACAATAATTTTATTGTTACGGTTGCTCCTGTACACAACCTTGATACAACAGGGGAAGGGTAATCTACAAGAAATGGTCAATCAGGGGAAAAGGGATTTAGAAGGTGGGTCTGGAGAGAAAGTGTGAGGGGAGGAGATCCACCTCAGAGGCCATGACACGGAGTAGTCAGCCTGATTCAAGGAAGCATCGTGGCCCTCGGGTCCTTGACTAGCCTCAGTGAGTCCACAGGTCAAAGAAGAGGTCAGGAACTCCTTCCGCATTGCCGAGCTTTCTCTAGCAAGCTCCGTTGTGCTGCTTCTAGCAGACACAAGAGGGTACAGGAACTCCTGCGTTGCCAAGCCACTTCTAGCAAACTCAGGTGTGTCGCCTGTAGCAGACATGGGGAGATCCTTCTGTGTTGCCAAGCCACCTCTAGCAAGCTCGGTTGTGTCACCTCTAGCAGACACAGGGGGATCCTCCTGCATCACCAAGCTGCACTGAACAAGCTCAGTTGTGCTGCTTAGAGCAGGCACTGGATTCAACGAACTCCTGTTGTTGGTGGTACTGGTGCTTCAGGTTGTGGTGGCGGCTGGGTGGCGACTATGGGCTAAAGGGTCTTCCAGGAGCTGTACACATGGGCTTCTTGTGTCCTTCTGGTTCTGACACTCGTATTGTGGCTATCCAGTGGAAGCTTCTGGCGATGCACTGAATTTCTGTGGTCGCAGTTGGAGTGGGGACTGAGGTATGTTGCCTCACTGTTGTTGTTGCCCCTGGTATTTTACCACCCCCGCCGTCTGTTAAACCACTTCCCTGTGGCAGGAGGTTGAATACTAGTTAATCGAACTGTGCCCACATTAAGGCCGCATCAATTTTCCCTGCTACCAGTGCTACCGACTTGCTTGAATGAGACCGTAGTACAGTGATTTTCTGTGCATCCTCCTTGTAGACCAAATCCAACACCAGTTTGACCATTTCCATATATGTTTTGATGTCGTTTAGGTCGGGGTCATACTTGGGAATGGGGATGTGGGGTGTCTGGGTCGCCATCATGCTGTCAGTGTTATGTGCTGTTGAAACATCACTTTGCCTTCCCTCAATATTTAGAAACACTGCCATACACTGGTGTTATGCTTGTGCAATCCTGGTCTGGTGGTTTTTTTCTAAACTGGGAGGAACATACAAAGCAAGATTAAACACACCTTAAGAGGATAAGGTAGATACATAGACCTGAGATAACTTTACAGTAATTTTATTGTTACTGTTGATCCTGTACACACCCTCGATACAACAGGGGCAGAGTTATCTACAAGATGGTCAATCAGGGGATATGGAGCTTGGAAAGTGGGTCTTGAGGGAGAGTTTGAGGGGAAGGGATCCACTCCAGGGCCGTGACATGTCGGGGTAGTCAGCCTGATTCAGGGGAGCATCTTGGCCCTCAGGTCCTCGGACTAGCCTCAGTGAGTCCGTGGGTCAAGGACGAAGTTAGGAGCTCTTTTTGCGTTGCCGAGCCACCTCTAACAAGGTTGACTGTGCTGCTTCTAACAGATTCGGGAGGCTACAGGAACTCCTTCTGCATAGACAAGCTGCCTCTAGCAAGCTCGGGTGTGTCACCTCTAGCAGATACAAGGGGATCCTTCTGTGTTGCCAAGGCGCCTCAAACAAGCTCGGTTGTGCCTCTAGCAAACATGGGGCATCCTACTGCGTCACCGAGCCGCATCCAGCAAGCTCAATTGTGCCACTTAGAAGAAACACTGGATATGATGATCTCCCATCGTTGGTGGTACTGCTGGCTCAGGTTGCGATGGTGGCTGGGTGGCGACTCCGAGCTAGAGGGTCTTCTGGTAGCCAAGTGTGTGTGCTTCTTGCGTCCTTCAGATTCTGTGACTTGTCCTGTTGCTATCAGGTGGTGGCTTCTGGCAATGGGCTGAAATTCTGTGGTCGCAGTTGGAGTGGGGACTGAGGTACATCTCATTGTCGTTGTTGTCCTGGTTATTTTAATGACATTGGGCAGGAAGGTACCCCAGGGTAACGCACGTACTCTTGCCAAATATAAATGACCTTGGCCTATTTTTGAAGGTCATATGCTCATTTTTGGTGCAAAAATTGCACATCTGAAATTGAAATGTCTCAGAAACTATATGAGATACAGCTATTTGGTTGTAAATCCTGATAAAGAAGCTTGCTGAGAATTTTGTCTGAATATTTTGCCATTTAGCCTAGTGGAAAGTACCAAATTCAATTATATTCAGTGTTGTTTTTGTTGGACGTTTGAGAGAAAACCACAAAAGCTGTAAAGCTGTATGTTTACAGTAATATTCCTGTGGCCCCTCTTATTATCTGATAGGAATATGGTACAGTGAAGCATGGTGTTATATAAGTATTGCAGCAAATGTAGAATGTACCCACGTATTCTTCCACATCTTTGTTTTCAGATCTTGTTCATATTAACACAAGAAGCTACCTTACACTAATCTAAGCACATGTTCCTATGAATGACCTTGACCTATATTTAAACGTCACAGACTTGTTTATGGTGCCCAAATTTCATACCTTATATATCATAAATAGTTATTGCAAAGCATCCATACTGTGTCAACACAATAAGTAAATATGATTGCTGTTAAGCATATTGTTTGCCAATTATTAAGACAAATGTAAAACGTAACCATGCATTGTTTCACACATTTGTCTCCAGATCCTATTGCTAATACACAAGAAGCTGACTTAGGTTAATCTAAGTACTTGTTCCATATACAGTACAAATGACCTTGAACTACTTTTAAAGGTCACAGACTTGTTTATCTTGCCAAAATTTGACACCTTATATGCCATAAATAAATATTCAGAAGAGTCTTTATTGTGGCAATGCAATAAGTAAAAAGGTAACTATTTTCATTTTTTTTTTTTATGCAAGGAAGAAGGAACCGAAGGCTAGGGGCCCGAAACCGTTCCTTCCAAGAAAAAGACAAAAAACAATGCAAAAAAGAGCCAAATTCAAGATCTGTTCATTTCGAGATGCCTGGAAATACTGTATTTGAAAGCCTGGAGATTATAGGAAGTAGGAAATACAGACAGAGGGAGACAGTTCCAGAGCTGACCTGTTGCATAAATGAAGGACTGGGAGTAATGGATAACTCTTGCATTAGAGAGTTGGACAGAAAAGGGATGAGAGTTTGTTGCCAGACGGGAGCTATGGTCGGACTCAAATATGAAGTCCGTTTGGGTGGGGCCCGCGTGGGGATTTCCCTCTCTACAGCGCTCTCTCTCTCTCTCTCTCTCTCTCTCTCTCTCTCTCAGTTGATTGAGAAAGTTTTTATATATTTATAAGTTGTGTTTTTTTCTATATTGTTTCGACCTTTTTTCCACACCACCACTGAGGCAAAAGTCTTGGCGCGTTTTTTTTTTTATAGAGGTTTCCCCAGTAGGCATAAGTCCTCTCTCTGATCTTTCTTCTAGAAAATTCTTGTTCACATTGCAAATAAGTTCTTTCTCCAGACTGTGGAGCACACGAGAGCGAGTCGGAGTAGCTGCCATCGTGGGTGGGGAACAATCAGGAAGTGACCGGTCACCTGTAGTCTGAGGTGGGTGTCCTTGACCTCTGGCAACGTCGGAAAGCGACGTTGTCACGTGGTGTGGAATTTTTACAAATCATTGCTATTATCCTAAAAAGCGACACATTCATAGCACTATATAGCCTTATTTAATATATTTAATAAGTACAGAATATTTAATATACAATTTCAAATAGTAAATAGCTGACATATGACAGAGAGAGAGAGATAGGTACTGGGGTTGATGCGACAGAGCTGTAGAGAGGGAAATCCCCTCTCGGGCCCAACCAAACGGACTTCATATTTGAGTCTGACCATAAGCACCCATTATAGAGGTGGAGGGATGCAAGCAGACAGTTCAGACGAGCAGTGACCATTGAAGTAGGGATGAAAAGAGATAAAGATGCAACAGTTGGGTGAAGAGGCAGAAGTTGAAGGGAGCCAGTAAGAGGAGGAGAGTTAATGAGACGAAAAGCTTTTGACTCCACCCTATTGAGAAGAGTTGTATGTAGGGAGCCTCCCCACACAAGAGAGTTGTACTCTAAACAGGGGCGAATAAAACCCGTGTATAAAGTCAACAACTGTGCAGGGGTAAAGAAGGCATAGAGTTGGCTTAGCACTCCTAATCTCTTGGAAGCAGATTTTACAAGAGATGCAATATGATTTTTCCAAGTCCGCAGTGAATGAAACTTCAACCATGTTCAAGGATGATGCAGGATTGAGCTGGATATTATTAAACATTAGTGGGTACTCCTGTGGAAGATTTTGTCAGGTTGATGGGTTTAAAAACTGAGTCATTGATGCATTAAAAACAAGATTATTTTTACTCCAGTCAGAGATATGAGCCAAGTCAGACATTAGGTGTGTTATAGCCTCATCCCTTGTTTGTTGAAGTAAGTGCTGAGATGGACGTTGCAGGGACCGAATAGAAAGGTGAAGGGTGGAATCATCAGTGTACGAGTGGATAGGGTTAGATGTACAGCTTAGAAGGTCATTGATGAATAAAAGGAAGAGAGTTCGTGATAGGACAGAGCCCTGAGGAACACCATTGTTGATAGATCTAGGAGAGAAATGATAGCTGTCCACAACAGCAGCTATAGAACGACCAGAAAGGAAGCTAGAGATAAGGGCACAGATAGAAGGAAACCGTAAGAGGGCAGTTTGGAAATCAAAGATTTATGCCAGACTCGATCGAAAGCCTTTGAGATGTCAAGTGCAATGGCAAAGCTTCTGTCAAAGTCCCGAAAGGAGGATGACCAGGAGTCTGAAAGGTAGGTGAGAAGATCACCAGTGGAGCGTCCCTGACGGAACACATACTGACGATCAGAAAGAAGGTTGTGATAGGAAAGATGCTTTAATATTTTTCTGTTAACAATAGACTCGAAAACTTTTGAGACACAGGATGTTAACCCGCCCCGTCCCGACGACGTATGGGTACGTCACCACGATTTGCATTTGCCAGTCCCGGCGACGTACCAGTACGTCGTGCAATTGCAAGGTACCTAATTTGCACAATTTTCAATTTTCGCACGTGATTTTTCGTATGTATACACGGGACACCTTCCTCTATTCCTGTACAAGATACCAAGCAGGGACAATGCCTTACACTGCATAACCTCCCCCCTCCCCCCCTCATGCCATTGTCTTGGCAAAGGACCTGTTACCAGTGATCTGGCTAGTAAAGTTATTCAGGGCCAGAGTGATTCCCCAATCGATGACAATGTGGAGGACAATGTTTACATAGCATTAGAAGAAGAAACAGCCAGAAATAATGATCAGGTAGTGTGGCAAAAATAGGTCAGGTATGGTGATTAGTTAGTGAGTGAAACAATGCTTATAATGCCTTTATTACTGCTTGAAAACCAATATACTGTCATACTACATATACATTCGTACCAAGTAAATAAATATAATACCGTTTATGAGTGGATAAAATAGTTACCCTCCCATAGAACCCGTTTTCTTTGGTGCCAGGATGTTAGAAAACCCACTCAGGTAAGGAGGAACTCCTACCTGGATTGGGCACTTTAAACCTCAGGTGAGCGATTTCTCTATGAATTTTCGATGTTTCTCACCAAAAGCGAAGGTTTTAGCCAAAAAAAAAAAAATCGAAAATACCTCGGGACTGGGGGATGTCGGAGGTGCGGAAAGCCTCGGGACGTGACGGGTTAAAGCAGTTGGGCGATAATTAGAGGGTTGGGAATGGTCACCTTTCTCTGGGACTGGCTGAATGAGAGCAAACTTCCAGCAAGAAGAAGAGGTACAGGTTGGCAGACAAAGATGAAAGAGTTTACCTAGGCAGGGTGTAAGCACAGAAACACAGTTCTTGGAGACAACAGGAGGGACTCCATCAGGCCCTTATACCTTGTTAGTACTGAGGCCAGTGAGAGCAGAAAATACATCAGCTGAAGAAATTTAATGTCAGCCATGAGGAAGTCACAGGGGGGAAGTGTTGGGGGAACAGCACCAGAATTGTCTAAGGTGTAACTGGAGGAGAAAGTCTGAGCAAAGAGATCTGCTTTATCAGTCGAAGAAATAGCTACAGAGCCATCAGAGTAGAAAAGAGGAGGGAAGGATGATGAGGTAAAGCTGTTAGAAAGGTTTTTGGGAAGGTGCCAGAAGGAGTGGGAAGATTTCGAGTTGGAGAGTTGAGAGCATTTAATATGGATGAAATTATTTTTACCAGAGCGAAGAAAACAATTAGCACGATTCCTGGCAGAAACATAAAAAAGATATGGTTCAGGGTTGGGTTGTCTTTGGTACCTTTTATAGGCTCTCTCCTTGCTGCGGACAGCATTGGCACAAGCATGATTAACCCGCCCCATCCCGACCACTTTTCCACCACTGACTCCTCCCAGTTCCGACCATTTTTGGAAAAAAAAAAAATTCTGGCTCAAACCTCCACTTTTGGTGAGAAACATCAAAAATTCAAAGAGAAATCACTCACCTGAGGTTTAAAATACTCGATCCAGGTAGGAGTACCTCCTTACCTTACAGGGTTTTCTATCAGGCTGGCTGCAAAGAAAACGAGTTCTATGGGAGGATGACTATTCCACACCACTCATAAACGGTATTTATTTATTTATTTGGTAAGAATTTATATGTAGTACGAGAGTATATTGGTTTTCAAATAGTAATATAGGCATTATAAGCATTGTTTCACTCACTAACTCATCATCATTCCTGACCTTTTTTTGCCACATTACCTGATCATCATTTCTGACTGTTTCTTCCTCTAATGTTTGTCCTCCACATTGTCATCGATTGGGGAATAATTCTGGCCCTGAATTTCGTATCGTGGCATGACATGGCTTTACTGGCCAGGTCACTGATAACAGGTGAATTGCTGAGAAAAGGACATGCAGGGGGGGGAGGAGGTCATGCTGGGTAAGGCATTGTCCCTGCCTGGCATCTTGTAGAGGAAGGTGTCCCGTGTAAACGTTCCAAAAATCACTCGCGAAAATTGAAAATTGTGCAAATTAGGGACCTTGCAATTGATTCGCGTTTATGTACATCGACGGGATTGGCAGTGACAAAACGTGTGGACGTTAATTCACGTCGACGGGATGCCGCGGGTTAAACCAAGGCTCTCTAGCATTACAGTAGTCAAAGAATATGAGAAAGAAATGTATGCTTCCATGCCCAAGAGAATAACCTCCATAATGTGCAAGGCACACTCAGATGGCTCCCGGCCATGGAAGCAATAATCATTCCAGGGAAAATCAAAGAAGTACTGCCCGAGGGCCTCCCAATCCACAGCTCCAAAGTGCCACAGTCGACGTTTCTTTGGAGAGTCCACAGGCTGTACTTGAGCGATAGGACAGGTTAAGGTAATAAGGTTGTGACTGGAGGAGCCTAACGGAGAGAAAAGATTAACAGTATAAGCAGAAGGATTAGTTGTAAGGAAGAGGTCAAGTATGTTGGAGCTCCATCCAAGGCAGTCAGGGATACAGGTATTGTGCTGTACAAGCTGCTCTAGGTCATTAAGGTTAGAAAAGATGTAGTCTTGTTCACCAGGTGGATCAGTGAAAGTAGAGGAGAGCCAAAGGTGGTGGTGAACACTGAAATTTCCTAGAGTGGAGATTTCAGAGAAAGGAGAAAGGGATAGAATGTGTTCTATTGTAGAAGTACGATAATCAAAGAATTTTTGATTGTCAGTAGAATTAGGGGATAAGTAAACAATGCAGATATATTTAGTTAGAGAATGACAGGACAGCCGAAGCCAGAGTAGAGAATTCAGAAGCATCAAGTTCAGGAACACAAGAGCAAGATAATTCGTTGCGTACATATACACAACAGCCACCTTTGGCTTTGAAATGAATATAGAAAAAGTAGGAGGGTACAGAAACGGATTTGCTGTCAGTTGTCTCAGACAGCTGAGTCTCAGTTAACAGAGAAGGTGAGGTTTGGAGGAGGAGAGGTAGTGTTCAACAGAGAGGAAGTTAGAGGAAAGGCCGCTAATGTTGCAGAAATGAAGAAGACGTGAGTCAGGCAGTGGTTTCAGGCAGCTCATAGAGTCGTCAACAGGAGAGGGGCGGATGATGGGGATATTTATGGTCTCTTCCCCTTGGGACTCTGAGGCATGGTTAATGTGTGCCACTTTTCTTTTTTAATTTTGAAAAGTAAGTGTAGTGTGTACTGTGCATGTAGGTTGGTGTTGACAGTTAGAGAAACTTGTATTGGAGATCATGCTGGCCTACTCTCTGCATTACTGAAACACTGAAAAAATTCAGCAAAGGGGGATGGTCAGGAACTAGTCCCGAGGAATGATGAAATGGGAGCTCCAGCTCTCCCTGTCATCAGCTTTCCATCCACATTGGGAGTACTGCCCTGCTCGACTGGTGCTACAGTCTATTCCTCACCTACTGCATAGGTGGAGACTATTGTTTTTGCTGGTATCATTATTATTCTGGTCTCAGAGTCTTGCGATGATTCCAGTGGAAGCAGAAGCTGCAGAAGGAATCTGAAGGGTCCAGGTTGTGTGTCCTGGCCTGGGCCATTGCTGATGGGAAAAAAAATTCCAAAACCTTTACGTGCAGTGGAAGAAAGAGTCATATCAATATTGTGAGTGATTGAGATAAGATGGTGGTGTCTACTGGAGGTTTCAAAGGATCCTGAGCTAGTAATCTGAAAATAAAACTTGGCAGATCAATTCCTTAAAGTTTATTTCGTATAATTTAAAATATTCCTAATCTTCCCAATGGGCTCAAAGTCATTGTAAGAAAGAGCAAAAGGAGACTAGTGACTGTCCACAGGAAAGTTACAAAGTTCTAGTTATCATTTTTCTTTATTTTTTTTTTTTTCATAGATCTTAATGTATTTGAATGTACCCTTGGGTAACGTAAGTCCATCTATCTATCTATCTATTGCCAGACGCCTCAATCCCGTTTGGGGTGGCCACAAACAAATCGCCTCCAAGTCGCCCTGTCCCCCGCCATTTCACTGCCCTGCTCCCAACTCACACCCCCCTCTCTCATATACCTCTCCACCCCATCCCTCCATCTTATCCTCGGCCTCCCCCTCCCTCTTCCCCCCTCCACCTCACTCACATACACTCTATTCGTCAGTCTTTCACCCTCCATCCTCTCCACATGGCCAAACCACCTCAGTGTGTTCCTCATAACGCTTCCTATCACATCCACATCCACACCACAACGCTCCTTTATATCCTCATTCGTCAGCCTGTCTCTCCACGTGACTCCACAGGTTCCTCTTAAATAACTCATTTCCACTGCTCTCACTCTTGACTTGTGTCCTTCCAACAATGTCCAAGCTTCACTTCCGTACGTTAGAGTTGGTATCACAATACTGTCATGTTGTAACTTTTTCACTTCCATGCTCACTTCCCTGTTTCTTATCACTGCTTTCAAGGAACCAGTAACCTTTCTTCCCTGCTGTACCCTTTCAAGCACTTCACCCTCCAAACCTCCATCCTTACTCATCACACTACTCAAATACTTAAACGTACTCACATTTTCCAATTCCTCACCATCCAACCTCGCTGTACATTCACTAACTTCACCTCTCTCAAAGACCATCACTTTACTCTTCCCTACATTCACCTTTAGGTTCCGTTTCTTACACACTCTCTCAAACTCATCCACCAAGCCTTGCAGCTCCCCTTCGTCTTCACTCAACAACACAGTATCATCTGCAAACAACAGTACAGGGAGTTTCCAAACACTATCCTCTCTCACCAGGGCCACTCCAACATCCACTACCCTACCTTGTACCTCTTTTATTACCCCATTCATGTACAGATTGAACAACCATGGAGACATGACACATCCTTGTTTCAAACCAACTTTCAAAGAGAAAAATTCACTTAGTTCACCATCCACATGCACTGCAGCCTTCGCACCATCGTACATACTCTTCACAGCATTCAGCAACTTCCCATCTACTCCATATATTCTTAACACTTTCCACAATCCTTGTCTATCCACCCTGTCATATGCTTTCTCCAAATCCACGAAAGCCGCATACAACTTCTTTCCCTTCTCTAGAAACTTTTCCACTAAAGATCTAAGAATGAATATCTGATCTACACAACCTCTTCCCTTCCTAAAGCCTCCCTGTTCTTCTCCAACTAATTTCTCTGTTCTTTCTCTAACTCTGTCTATAAGTATCCTACCATACACTTTTCCTATTATACTAAGAAGACAAATGCCCCTATGATTACCACACACTTCTTTTTCCCCTTTTCCTTTGTACAAGGGAATAATTATACCTGCCTTCCAATCCTCCGGAACTCTACCTTTCTCCCAGGCCAATATGCACATCTTCCACATCCATTCTACTACTATCTCTCCCCCATGCGTCAGCATTTCACCACACACTCCATCAATTCCTGGGGCTTTCCCCGATTTAACTTTCTTCATTGCTTCCACAACTTCTATCCTACTGATTTCTTCCTGTCTTCTCACCTCCCTCCTTCTCCCAGCCATTCCCCAGCCACTTATACTCGCATTAATTCCATCCTCTACGTTCAACAATTCCTTAAAGTGTTCTCTCCATCTGCTCACTTTTTCTCCCTTCTCCACTAGTAATCTACCATTTTTATCTTTCACTCCCATGCTAACTTCACTTCCACCCTCTCTTACTCTTTTCACTTCTCTCCAGAACATTTTCTTACAGTCCCTCCACTTTACACTCAAATTCCTTCCAAATCCCTCATCCACTCTCTTCTTACTCTCTCTTACTAATGTTTTCACCTCTCTCTTCCTTTCCACATATAACTCTCTCTTCCGCCTCTCAACTTCTTCCACGCCCTTATTTCTCATCCATTCATTGTATGCTTGTGCCAAATGACATTGACCTATATTGTGAAGCTCATATAATTATTTTTATGGCAGAAATTGCATATTTGAAATTGAATTTTTTCAGAAACTAATTGAGGTACAGGTATTTGGTTAAGAATACTATGACAGAAAAGTTTGCTGAGAATTTTTGCTTAATATTTTGTCATTTAACTTATCGGAAAGTACCAAATTAACATCTACTTTTCTTTGTAAGTAGTTTCACAGATAACCACAAAAGCTATAAAGCTGTAACATTACAAACTATGGCTGTCGTCCCTATTATGATCCAAATGGAAGATGGTGACAGTTATACATACAGTTAGCCAGTTATTGAGAAACATGTTAAATGTGCCCATGTGTTCTTCCACACCTTTGCTTTCAGATATTGCTGATATTACACAAGAAGCAGCCTTAGCTTAATCTGAGTACATGATACAAATATGAATGACTTTGAACTCATTATAAAGGTCACAGACTTGTTTATGATGCCAGAATTTCATATCTTATATACAATAACTAATTATGGCAAAGTTTCCTTAATGTGGCAACATAAAAAGAATTGGTAGCCTAACTAGTTACTCTTCACCATATAAATGGCAAACCTCATCATCATCATCATCATCATCATTATTATTATTATTATTATTATTATTAAGCTTCACCGTATAATTGGAGAAGCTTTTTATTATTATTATTATTATTACTCTTTTTTTCTTGGATCTTGATATTATACATGATGTTACCCTAGTGTAACCTAAGTACTTGTGCCAAATGTAAATGACAATGACTTGCTTTTTTAAGGTTATGTAATATTATTTATTGCAAGAATTGCATATCTGTAATACAACATATATCAGAATTCAATTGAGATACAGGTACTTGGTTGAAAATCCTAAGCTAGAAACGTTTGCTGAAAAATTTGGCTGAATATTTTGCCATTTGGCCTCGTATGGAATTCATATGTGGTCTGTGTTTTCTTTGTAAACACTTTTCAAAGAAAACCACAAAAACAGAAAAGCTGCAACTATACAGTTTTATTGCTGTGGTCACTTTTTTAATCTGAAAGGAAAATAGTTAGATCTAAGCATACAATTAGCCAGTTAGTTAGACAAATGTTAATATGTACTATCACGAGCATTATTTTCTTTACCCCCCCTGTCGACAGGGAGGTCCAAGTCACGGTTGGAGACGGACCAGGCGAACGAACACAGACGGTTCACAATATATGCTTCAGTACGACAGAGTCGTTCACTCACTTGGACTCAGCACCTTTAACGCTGGCATGAATAGTTGTAACGAAGTTTAAAGGATGTTCTTATATCATCCTCTTGTTAACCACTACCACTGTGAAATAAGTTTCGTGGTTCGAAAGCAGGACGCCTAAAACTGATGCTTTAGAGTATTAGACCAAAAATGAGTTGAAAGAGGACCTAGATCGATATCGAAAAATACATATAAACAGTAATGCATAGCCTACACTGAAAGAAACGCATGTGGGAATCACTTTACAAACAATAATTAATTCCATGTTGATTATGGCGGTGAAAAATGAGGGTAATATTGTAGGAAGAGAGTCCCACCAAATCCCATGAAGCATTAACTGACTACTATGGACCGGCAAATGTTCAAATGCTCGGCCCATCTCCAACCGGGACTTAGACTCCGCTCTCACCAGGAGGGTAAAGAAACTAATGCTCGCGATAGTACCAATGCGTTCTTCCATGCTCTTGTCTTCAGATCTTGTTTATATTGCACAAGAAGCTACCTGAGGTTATCTAATTACTGTACATGTTCCAAATATGAATGACTTTAAACTACTTTTAAAGGTGACAGACAAGATTATGATGTCAAAATTCATACCTCATATCCCATAAATAGTTATGGTGAAGCTTCATTTTATGCCTGCACAAAAAGAATAGGTAACTAGTTAAGTTTCGCTATATATATGGCGAAGCTTATTCTTTTCGTCAGTGTTATCATTATTATTATTGTTATTATTATTATTATTATTATTATTATTATTATTGTTGTTATGCTAGGCATTTTTGGGTCGGCTTCCCGTCCTAAGAATGCCTAGAGTGTAGCTGGGTTCCCTTTCTAGACTGGAGCTTAGACACAATATGAGAGGAACAGGACATAAAAACACACGGCAACAACTTTACGCATATATTGACAAATTCTTTGCTATGGAACAGGAAGACAGGTTACACAATATGCTAAACAAAATTAATACATAGGCTGGCAGGTGGGTTTTGAGTATCACACAGGATACTAGGTAGACAGGAGTCATAGTCTGGGTTGGGAGGCAATACACAACTTTCACAGTCCCTGCACAGGAGACTCGTTTCCAGCGGGAAGGCAAAATCTCGGGTTTACTAGTTCAGGGACATTTACTCTGACACTGACTCTGGTTCCTGTTTTACGACCGTCATATGCGTGATGTCACTGATCTCTGTTTCTTGATTCACACTGTACACTGACACAGAGTTGTAATAATGACACTGAGTTTCGCCTCTCGTCTTACAGAAAATGGATATGCACCGCCTCGGGTGTTTTTCCTCATTTTACTGAATCCCACTATTCACTTATATTGCACAGTCCTTGCCTCTCACTGTTGGTCTGCAGGAGCCATGTATCACCGTCACTGTTAGGTCACGCCCTGATCGGGCAAAGGGGAAGGGGGGAGGCCTGGGGACTCACAGTCATCAGTCTTGGGTAGGCGGAGTCCCTGCAGGAATCCCTTCGTCCTGCGGCCACGGGACCACTCACAGGGGCGTTGTCTCTCGTCAAGGGTTTGGGCTGGGGATGGTAAAGGGCCCCTCACTGTCGGAGCTGGGAACTGGAGTCTGTCCCTTAGGACTCGGGCCAAACAGATCCTGGAAGTGCTCCCTCAGGCGCCTGGTGGAGGAAGGGTGTTGCCTTCATTGGAGTGGGGTGAGGTCTCGTCCTGGGGTCCTGGGGGCACCCTCAGAGGCCCGTTGGCTGCAGTCTCCTTCTCGGGGCGTTGCCGTGAGGTTGAGGCTGTGGCTATGCTCCTGGCTAGAGTCTGTCAGGTGGAGGTCCTCCTCCAGGGCCGACTGGATGGAGAAAAGCCCCGGAAATAACATCGAGCCTCTCCGCCAGTCCTCAGGGCAGAAGTCCTCCTCCTGGAGGTTGCCTCGGTCTGGGTGGACAGAGTGGCGGCCTGAGCTCCTGCCAGTAGGCAGGGCTGATCGCAGGTCGCCCTCGTGCTGTGGAGTCACAGGGGGTGAGGGATTTTGGCGTCCCTCCCCGGCACGGCTATCGGCCGTCGCTGGGTTCCCTTGGGCAACAGACGGAGGGCGGCTATGGGCCGTCCCTTCGCTGTCATGGCTTTGGGCCGTCATTAGGGCCTGACTCCCCAACAGGAACGTAGACAAAGCGGGGCTATGGGCTGTCACATGTCTGTCGGTGTGGCAGCAGGCCATCGCCAAAGTCCCGTGTGGAGGGTGACTTTGCAGATGAGGAGCAGCTATGGGCTGTCTCCTGCCTACTGGCAGGGCTATGGGCCATTGCCTGTGTCGTGCCCTCCAAGGCAACTGCAGAAGGAGAGGGAGCATACCTGTCTCTCCCCTCATGTGGCTTTGGGCCATCACGGGTTCTGCAGGGGGCATAGGCAGCACCTGATGGAGCAGCTATGGGCCGTCTCCTCTTCGGCTGCCCGACAATAGGCCGTGGCCTTTTTTGTGTGTGGCTTTTGGCCGTCACTGGGGCCTGGCTATAGGGTGTGGCCCTTTGGTTGGAGAGGCTATGGGCCGTCTCTTGGTTTGCGCAGCTTTTGGCCGTTGCTGGGGTGCTGCCTGGAACTGAAGGGTCAGCTCCACCCCGATCCTGGCGAGGGTTAGCTTCCCTGAAAGGTGGTGCACTCGAACTGGGGTGGTCTTGTCGCGCACACTCCGGGGAATAGGGGTGCGCAGCCCATGTGAACTTATGTCCATATTGACTGGAAATGCTGCACACTCTGTCTATCCCTCGGTAGTCTCTTCCTGGGGTGTGGTGGCGACCTGGGTTGCCACGGCCGGTATCTCAATTAATATAATTATTATTATTATTATTATCATTATTATTATTATTTTTCTTTGGCCATTTTTTCTTAGATTTTAATGATGTTATACATGAAGGTACCCTGTGGTAACCCAAGTAGGCCTACTTGTGACAAATATAAATGACCTTGACCTATTTTAAGGTCATATACAGATATTTATTGCAAAACTTGCATATTTGAAAATGAAATATCTCAGAAACTAATACACATACAGCTATCTGGAAGAAAATTCTATAATTAAAAAAGCTTTTCTGAGAATTTTCCCTTAACATTTTTCCATTTAGCCCACTTTAAAGTACTGAAAAAAATGTGCTCAGTGTTTTCTTTGTAACATGTTTGAGAGAAAGCCACAAAAACTGGAAAGCTGTAACTTTACAGAAATATAGTTATGGTACCCTTATGATCTGAAAGGAATATAGTTACAGTTAAGCCTACAGTTACCCAGTTATGAAGACAAATGTTAAATGTACCCATGTGTTCTTCCACACCCTTACCTTCAGATCTTGTTGATATTATGCAAGAGGCTCCCTCAAGTTAATCTAAGTACATGTTGCATATATGAATGACCTTGAACTACTTATAAAGGTCACAGACTTGTTTACGATGCCAAAATTTCATACCTTGTATATCATATATAGTTTGGTCGATGTTTCCTTAATTGTGGGTACACAATAAGATTAGGTATCAAGTAAAGGTTCATCATATAAATGGCGAAACTAATCATTTTCTTAAGTATCATTCTTATTATTCTTTGCATTTTTTTTTGTCTTAGAACTTTATATTATACAGGAAGGTGCCCTAGGGTAACTCAAGTACATGTGCCAAATGCAAATGACCTTGACTTATTTTTGAAAGTCATATACTCATTTATGATGCAAAAAATGCATTTTTGAAACTGAAATATCTCAGAAACTAATTGAGATACAGCTATTTGGTTGAAAATATTTTGATAAAAGTGTTTGCTGAATAACATGTACTTAATATTTTGGCATTTAATTTAGTGGAAAGTACCAAATTCAAATATGCTTACTTTTTTTTTGCAACATTTTTGAAAGAAAACTACCAAAGCTTTAAAATGTTTACTTTCCAGATATATAGCTGTGTTCTCTCTTTTGATCTGATAGGAATATGGTTACAGTTAAGCGTACAGTTACCAAGTTATTGAGAAAAACATACCGTTTACACGCGCACTCTTGGACACCTATCTCTTCAGATCCCTTGTTTACACATGAAGTTACCTTAACGTCTTCAGATCCTGTTTATAATACACATACCATATATATAAATATACATATATATATATATATATATTGTGGCTACACAATAGGAATAGGTAACTAGTTCCTAAGTTTTGCCGTGTACTTGGCGAAGCCTCTTGCTTTCGCTATTATTATTATTATTATTTTTATTATTACTATTTTTCTTTTCACTTTTTTCCCTTCGATCTTGATAATGTTAAACATGAAGGTACCAAGGTTACCGACGTCCGCATGCCAAATACTTGTATAAATGAGCTTGACCTATATGTGGAGGTGATATACTTATTTTTCTTCTAAAAACTGCATATTTGAAATTGAAATATCTCAGAAACTAATTGAGATACAACCATTCTGTTGAAAATCCTATAATAAAAATGTTTGCTGAATAATTCCTCCTCCCTTTCTCCTCTCCACTATATTTTCCACTAAAAACTTTTTTTTTCCTGTGATTTGTACACTTTCATCATAACAGACATACACACACAAAAATGTTTAATAAAACAATGGCACTGATTTCATCACGAAACAAACTTTCTGTTTCCATTATTCACTAAATAGGCAGAGCAGTGGCACAAGGCTCGATTCACCACATTTTCCTCCTCCCTCCCTCCTGCACCTACTCCCTTTCTCCACTCCCTACCTCCTCTTCCATCTGCTCATCTGTGCCAATATCCACCTCTCCAGGATCATCAGTACCCTCTGAAGCATTCCCATCATAGGAAATAGCAGATGAATGTACAGTGGGAAATGATGGGCCCATAGTGGAGGACACACGCCCTCTATCCTCCTCACATGACGCTTAAAATATTGACGTTCACTATAGCATTCACTTTCCTGAGAGGAAGAGTCACTTTCTCCACTCACAATTGGCGATAATGTCACCGACTTCTCTCACTATCGCACTATCACTAAGGGCTTTTCTTTTCTATCCTTTGGACTTCATTGGTGTTGAAGTCGGCAGCTGTGGGCATTCAGCCATGGATTTGGACACAGGGAAAATTTTTTGCATCGGTCTATCCATCACTGAGGTATGCAGGTAACTGAAGCATGACTCAGATGCATGTAGGAGGGTTGCCATTGGCTGAGTGTGGTGAAAATAACCCCCGGAATAATCAAACAATGCCTCAAAACACTAGGTCATATACACGTGTTACCCGGATGTCCCTGGGGCATCACATATACAGTACATGTCACCTGGACATGATGGGTTAGTTTAAGTACATGTTCGAAATATGAATGATCTTGAAGTACCTTGAATATTCACAGACTTGTTTGTGATTCAAAAATTTTATACCTTGTATATCATAAATTGTTATGGCTAACCCTCCTTATTGTTACTACAGATTAAGAATAGATGACTAGTTAAGCTTCCCTTTATAAATGGAGAATTTTCAACAGAATAAGAAAATGTTTTGGAAGGAGGTGAAAAGGGTGCGAAAGGGAGAGTCTGGGAAGGAAGAACGAGTAAAAGCAGAGGATGGAAGGATGTTAATTGAGATGGATGCAGTAAGGAAGAGATGGGCAGAGTATTTTGAAAGATTGTTAAATGTAGAGGAGGAAAGGGTGGCTGAGATTGTGGCAGATAGAAGGGTGCAAGGAATAAATGTGTTGGGAGAGTTGAATGATTCTTTGATCACGAAGGAGGAAGTGGAGAAGGCAGTAAAGGAGATGAAAACAGGGAAAGCTGCAGGTATGGATGGGTGTGCTGTGGAATGCCTGAAGGGTGGTGGAGTGAATATTGTTGACTGGTTAGTAAGATTATTGAATGTGTGCTTTGAGAAAGGTATGGTGCCAGTTGACTGGGCAAGTGCTTGTGTGGTCCCGTTGTATAAAGGCAAGGGTGATAAGTATGAATGTACTAGCTTTAGGGGTATAAGTCTGTTGAGTGTTGTAGGTAAAGTGTATGGTAGAGTGTTAATTATGAGAGTTAGAGAGGGTACAGAGGGAGTGATTAGTGATGAGCAGTGTGGCTTTAGGAGAGGGAGGGGATGCGTTGATCAGGTGTTTGCTGTGAGACAAGTGTGTGAAAAGTATTTAGCGAAAGGCAAGGATGTGTTTTGGGCATTTATGGATTTAGAGAAAGCGTATGATAGAATTGATAGGGAGGCTTTGTGGACTGTTTTAAGATTGTATGGACTTGATGGTAGGTTACTAAAAGGGGTGAAAAGTTTTTATGTAAATAGTAGAGCGTGTGTAAGAGGGGGAAATGCTGTGAGTGATTGGTTTCCCCGTGAGAGTGGGGCTGCGACAGGGATGTGTGATGTCGCCTTGGTTGTTTAATATTTACATGGATGGTGTTGTAAGGGAGGTGAATGCAAGAGTTTTAGGTGGTCTGAGTCTGGTAAATGTTGATGGAGGAGAGTGGAATCTGAAGCAGCTGCTGTTTGCAGATGATACTGCACTGGTGACTGATTCAGAGGAGAGATTGAGACAGTTGGTAGAGGAGTTTGGAAGGGTGTGTGAAAGGAGGAAATTGAAAGTAAATGAGAATAAGAGTAAAGTGATGAAGTGTACGAGGTTGATAGATGGTAGGGGGATGAATATAGTTTTGAATGGTGAGTTGCTTGAGGAGGTAGATTGTTTTAAATATCTAGGGTCACATGTTGCTGTGGATGGAAGAATAGATGCAGAAGTGAAGTTTAGAATAAATGAAGTAGGAAAGGTGCTGGGAGGAATGAAAAAGTGTTTAAATGTCGTTCGCTTAGAATGGATGTAAAGAGAAGGCTGTATGAGGGTGTTGTGGTACCGACTGCATTATATGGGGCTGAAACATGGAATATGGGTGTAGCAGAGAGGAAAAGTTTGAATGTAATGGAGATGAGATGTCTGAGGAGTATGTGTGGGAGGACGCGTATGGATCGAGTGCGAAATGATGAAGTGCGAAGGAGAACTGGAGTTGTTCGGGAGATGGCTGGTAGAGTTGAGCAGAGGGTGTTGCAATGGTTTGGGCATATGGAGAGAATGGATAATGAGCGATTGGTGAAAAAGATAACTAGATCTGATGTGAGAGGTGTAAGACTGAGAGGAAGACCACGAATAGGATGGATGGACAGTGTGAAGAGAGCGCTGGATGCAGGAGGGATGTCTGTTGAGCAAGGAAGAGTGGCTGTGCGTGACAGAAATAAATGGAGAGAAATTGTGAATGAATAAGTGATGACGCAGCCCTGAGGGGATATTCTCCCGCTTTTGGTCTGATCAGCTAGTCAGGTCAGGTGCGGGTAAGGGGATGGGTCTGTTATGATGTGGCAGGGGTAAACCAGTTCTGCTGTCGGGCCCTGCTGTGGATGTCACTGATTGCATTGCGCAGTTGACCCTTGTGCGTTGTGATGCAGTGAGGATCTGTCCGTTCTCCCCTTTGGGGCTAAGATGCGAATAAATGTGTTTGAATGGATGAGTAAATGGAGAGTGAGTCGTCCTGTCTCGGCTACCTCCCTTTCCTTGGGGGAAGCAGCCTAGGTATATAGATAGATAGATAGAAAATTACTGTTTTCATAAGTACTGTATCATTATTTTTTTTTCACTATTTTTTTAAGATCTTGATATTATACAGGAACGTACCCTAGCGTAACCAAAGTACTTGCGTCAAACATAAATGAAATTGACCTATTTTGGAAAGTCAAACATTCACTTTTTTGGCAAAAACTGCATGTTTGAAATTGAAATATCTCAGAAACTAATTGTGATAAAGTTATTTGGCTGATAATCCTATACTAGCAAAATTAACTGAGAATTTTGGCTGAATGTTTTGCCATTTAGCCAGGTTAAAAGTACCAAATTGAAATCTACTCAGTGTTTTCTTTGTCAAAAGTTTTAGAGAAAACCATAAAAGTGGTAAATCTGTAACTTTACAGAAATATAGCTGTGGTTCCTTTCATATATGGTTACAGTTAAGCATACAGTTAACCAGTTACTGAGACCAATGTAATATGTACCCACGTGTTCTTACACACCTTTGTATTCAGATCTTGATATTAAACAAGAAGCTGCCTTAGGTTAATCTGAGTACATATTTGAAATATGAATGGCCTTGAACTACTTTTAAGGGTCACAGACTTGTTTATGATGTGAAAATTTAATACCTTTCACACCATGAATGGTTTGGTGAAGCTTTCTTATTGTGGCCACACAGTTAGTAAATGGGTGACTAGCTATTATTATTATTATTATTATTATTATTACTCTTGTTGTTGTTGTTGTTGTTCCTGTTTTGTTGTTAGAATACTTAATTTTAAATGACTAGAACACGCCAGTTGGAATGACGGTATTTGACACGTTCGAACGCCATAAGGGAAGTTCAGGCACTCTGATCGAGTAATACCAGCAGCTGAATCAGCTCTGCCCATAGATGTTGTGGAATATACAACTTTGCCTGGGACCTCTATATCTAGAGGAGGGTAAAGTGGGATTTGTTGTTGCCGTTGTATGATGATGGTGATCATCTTTATAATTACAGTAATAATAATAATAATAATAATAATAATAAGAAGAAGAAGATGAAGAAGAAAATAATAATAATAATTCAATTTCTATCTATCTATCTATTGCCAGACGCCTCAATCCCGTTTGGGGTGGCCACAAACAAATCGCCTCCAAGTCGCCCTGTCCCCCGCCATTTCACTGCCCTGCTTCCAACTCACACCTCCCTCTCTCATATACCTCTCCACCCCATCCCTCCATCTCATCCTCGGCCTACCCCTCCCTCTCCCCCCTTCCACCTCACTCACATACACTCTCTTCGTCAGTCTTTCACCCTCTATCCTCTCCACATGGCCAAACCACCTCAGTGTGTTCCTCATAACGCTTCCTATCATCCACATCCACACCACAACTCTCCTTTATATCGTCATTCGTTAGCCTGTCTCTCCATGTGACTCCACAGGCTCCCCTTAAATAACTTATTTCCACTGCTCTCACTCTTGACTTGTGTCCTTCCAACAACGGCCAAGCTTCACTTCCATACGTTAGAGTTGGTATCGCAATACTGTCATGTAGTAACTTTTTCACTTCCATGCTCACTTCCCTGTTTCTTATCACTGGTTTCAAAGAACCAGCAACCTTTCTTCCCTGCTGTACCCTTTCAAGCACTTCACCCTCCAAACCTCCATCCTTACTCATCACACTACCCAAGTACTTAAACGTACTCACATTTTCCAATTCCTCACCATCCAACCTCGCAGTACATTCACTGACTTCAGCTCTCACAAAGACCATCACTTTACTCTTCCCTACATTCACCTTTAGATTCCGTTTCTTACACACTCTCCCAAACTCATCCACCAAGCCTTGCAGCTCCCCTTCGTCTTCACTCAACAACACAGTATCATCTGCAAACAACAGTACAGGGAGTTTCCAAACACTATCCTCTCTCACCAGGGCCACTCCAACATCTAGTACCCTACCTTGTACCTCTTTTATTACCCCATCCATGTACAGACTGAACAACCATGGGGACATGACACATCCCTGTTTCAACCCAACTTTCAAAGAAAAAAATTCACTTAGTTCACCATCCACACGCACTGCAGCCTTCGCACCATCATACACACTCTTCACAGCATTCAACAACTTCCCATCTACTCCATATATTCTTAACACTTTCCACAATCGTTGTCTATCCACTCTGTCATATGCTTTCTCCAAATCCATGAAAGCCGCATACAACTTCTTTCTCTTCTCTAGAAACTTTTCCATTAAAGATCTAAGAATGAATATCTGATCTACACAACTCTTCCCTTCCTAAAGCCTCCCTGTTCTTCTCCAACTAATTTCTCCATTCTTTCTCTAACTCTGTCAATAAGTATCCTACCATACACTTTTCCTATTATACTAAGAAGACAAATGTCCCTATGATTATCACACACTTCTTTTTCTTTTTTTCCTTTGTACAAGGGAATAATTATACCTGACTTCCAATCCTCCGGGACTCTACCTTCCTCCCAGGCCAATCTGCACATCTTCCACATCCATTCTACTACTATCTCTCCCCCATGCTTCAGCATTTCACCACACACTCCATCAATTCCTGGGGCTTTCCCCGATTTAACTTTCTTCATTGCTTCCACAACTTCTATCCTACTGATTTCTTCCTGTCTTCTCACCTCCCTCCTTCTCCCAGCCATTCCCCAGCCACTTATACTCGCATTACTTCCATCCTCTATGTTCAACAATTCCTTAAAGTGTTCTCTCCATCTGCTCACTTTTTCTCCCTTCTCCACTAGTAATCTACCATTTTTATCTTTCACTCCCCTGCTAACTTCACTTCCACCCTGTCTTACTCTTTTCACCTCTTTCCAGAACATTTTCTTACAGTCCCTCCACTTTACACTCAAATTCCTTCCAAATTCCTCATCCACTCCCTTCTTACTCTCTCTTACTAATCTTTTCACCTCTCTCTTTCCTTCTACATATATCTCTCTCTTCCGCCTCTCAACTTCTTCCACGCCCCTATTTCTCATCCATTCATTGTATGCTTTCTTCTTTTGTGCCACAGCCTGTCTCATCTCTTCATTCCACCATGCTGTTCCTAGCACCCCCCTCCGTCTTCTCTTCCTTCCACACACCACATCACATGCTGCACATATTTCTTCTGTAAGTATCCTAGACACACCTTTCTCGTCTCCCATCTGCTCCAATTCATATTTGCCCAATCGTTCCCCCACTTCTCTCTTATACTCTGCCTTTTTCTCATCCTCTTGTAACCTTTCCACTCTCCTTGCAACTACTCCTTCCTCTCATCTTTCCCTTCTTCTATTCCTCCGTCTTAATTGACTCCTAATTCTGGCTACCACCAAGTAGTGGTCAGAAAGTCCACTCCCCCAACCTGTATAAGCTCTTGTATCCATTACACATCTTCGCATCCTTTCATCCACACACACATAATCAATCATTGCCTTCCTTTCATTCAGTTCACCACCCACCCTTCTCATCACTCGCCATGTATACCTGTGGATCATTTTATTCCTAAAGAGGGTATTGGCTGTCACCAACCCTCTCCCAGCACAAATGTCCACTAACGCACTCCCATTCTCATCTATCTCAGCAGGCACACCCCACTTACCAACTATTCCATCCACCTTCACATTCCCAACTTTACCATTCATATCACCGATCAAAAACACTCTCTCATTCCTTCCAAACTTTTCCATGCACACTTCTACATTTGTCCAGAATTCTTCTCTCACTCTTCTAGCACGATCTTGCATTGGCGCATACACACACAATCGCCCACATTTGTATTCCAACTTTCAACTTTACCCACACAATCCTTGACCCAACTGATCCATACTCTCTTATGCTCTTCTTCCATCTTTTACTCACAACTATACATACTCCTTCCTTTGCCCTCTCATTCTCACCTACTCCTGCACATATACCCCATCCATACTCCCATTCTCTCACACTTTCTCCTCCCATTTTGTTTCAGTTATTCCGCATACATCCAGTTTCGCACCCTCAAGCATCTGGACAATCTCTCTGTCTTTCACCTCACCATTCGCTCCCCTTACATTCCACATTCCGATAACCATGTCCTTTGTCCGGTCCTTGGTCGTCATCGTTTGGTCAGTCCTTGTCCGAGGCTTATTGTTTGTTATTTTAGTTAGTTGTTTTCCGGGGAGGGGCACTAACCCTCGCCCAACCCTTTTAGTCGCCCTTTACGACAAGCAGGGATACTGGGGGAGTATTCTTGAAAAAAAAACCCTACCCCCAAAGGGTATATGTACCCATGTGAGAGATTGTTCAGGTGCTTGAGGATGCAAAAGTGGATATATGTGGATTGACTGAAACTAAATGGGAAGGTGAAAAGGTGAGAGAATGGGAATATGGTGTAGGTATATGTGCGGGTGTCAGTGAGAATGAGAGGGCAAGAGAGGGAGTATGTCTGATGATAAGCAAGAAGTGGAAGGAGAATATAAGAGAGTATGGAACAGTGGGTGCAAGGATTGTATGGGTGAGGATGAAAGTAGGTATACAAGCATGGGCGATTGTATGTGTGTATGCTCCAACAGAGGATCGAGTGGCAAGAGTGAAAGATGAGTTTTGGGCGAGAGTTGAAGCATGTATGGACAAGTTTGAGAGGAGCGAGAGAGTGCTGTTGATTGGAGACATGAATGGCAAAGTTGGGAATGTACGAGTGGATGGAGTGGTTGGTCAGTGGGGTGTGCCAGCTGACGTAGATGGGAATGGTAGTGCTTTGGTGGACATCTGTGCTGGTAAGGGGTTGGCAATAGCCAACATCTACTTTCGTCATAAGATGATCCCCCGGTATACATGGAGAGTAATGAGGAGGATGGATGGTGAACTTGTTGAACGAAAGGCAATGATAGACTACGTGTGTGTGGATGAGCGAATGAGAAGACAAGTGTTGGATGCAAGAGTGTGGAGAGGGTGGGGGAATGGAGTCTCGGACCATCACTTAGTGATGGCCAAGGTAAAGATGCAAAGAAAGTGGTTGAGGAGGCGAAGGGGAAGACAGGAGGAAGCAGCTCCTGTGAGAAGAGTGGAGAAATTGCAAGATAGTGAGAAAATGACAGAGTATAAGAGCATAGTGGAAGAAAGATTGGGAAGGTATGAGCTAGAGCAGATGGAAGGGGTGGAAGACGTATGTAAGATATTCACAGAAGAGATATGCGCAGTGTGTGAGGCGGTTTGTGGAGTGAGGAGGATATGCAAGGGTGTGCAAGGGACAGCATGGTGGAATGATGAGGTGAAACGAGCTGTGGAACAAAAGAAGAAGGCATATGGTGAATGGTTGGCGAGTAGAGGTAGGGGAGAAGATGAGAGAGAGAAGAGAGAGGTATATGTGAGCAGGAGAAGGGAGGTTAAGAGACTGGTGAAGGAGAGTAAGAAGAAAGTGGATGAAGAGTTTGGGAGGAATCTGAGTGTGAAATGGAGGGAGAGTAAGAAATTGTTTTGGAAGGAGGTAAAGAAAGTAAGGCACTGTGAAAGGGGAAATAATAGGGGAGTGAAAGATAGGAATAATAGATTGTTGGTGGAGAAGAGAGAGAAATTGAGGAGATGGAAGGAGCACTTTGAGGATTTATTGAATGTAGAGAGTGAGAGCAGTGTGAGTATAAGTGGTTGGGGAATGGCTGGGAGAAGAAGAGATGAGAGGAGGGAGGAAGAGATCAGTAGGGCGGAAGTAGTGGAAGCGATGAAGAAGATTAAGTTGGGAAAGGCCCCAGGAATTGATGGAGTGTGTGGTGAAATGCTGAGGTATGGGGGTGAGATTGTTGTGGAGTGGATATGGAAGTTGTGTAGATTGGCTTGGGAAGAGGGAAGGGTTCCAGAGGACTGGAAATCAGGTATAATTGTTCCTCTGTACAAAGGAAAAGGAGAGAGAGAAGTATGTGGTAACCATAGGGGTATTTGCCTTCTTAGTGTGACTGGTAAAATATATGGTAGAATACTCATTGATAGGGTTAGGCATATGACAGAGGAGCTAGTTGGAGAAGAACAAGGGGGATTTAGGAAGGGAAAAGGGTGTGTAGATCAGATATTTGTTCTAAGATGTTTAGTAGAGAAGTATCTAGAGAAGGGAAGGAAAGTGTATGCTGCCTTCATGGACTTGGAGAAAGCTTATGACAGAATAGATAGGCAAGGTATGTGGAAGGTATTAAGAATATATGGTGTGGAGGGGAAATTGTTGAGTGCTGTGAAGAGTATGTACGAGGGAGCTAGGGCTACGGTGCGAGTGGATGGTGAGCTGAGTGAGTTCTTTGATCTCAATGTGGGACTGAAACAGGGGTGTGTGATGTCTCCATGGCTGTTTAATATATATATGGATGGGGTTGTAAAGGAGGTGCAAGGTAGGGCAGTGGATGTGGGGCTGGCTCTAATGAATGAGGGTGAGATTTGGAAGCTTCCGGTGTTGCTGTTTGCTGATAATACAGTATTGTTGAGTGAAGATGAATGGGAGTTGCAAGGTTTGAATTTGGGACAGTGTGTAGGAGGAGGAAGCTGAAAGTTAATGTAAACAAAAGTAAAGTTATGGTGTTTGAGAGGAATGAAGTCACAGAGTGTGCAGTGAGATTGGATGGTGAGGATATGGAGAATGTGAGTGCATTCAAGTACTTGGGTAGTGTGATGAGTAAGGATGGAACTTTGGGGGATGAAGTACGTGAAAGGGTACAGCAGGGAAGGAAGGTTGTTGGTACACTGAAAGCAGTGATGAGAAATAGGGAGGTGAGTATGGAAGTTAAGAAGTCACTGCATGATGGCATTGTGATCCCTACCCTGACGTATGGAAGCGAGGCGTGGACCTTGCAAGAGGGGAACAAGTCAAGAGTGAGAGCAGTGGAAATGAGTTACTTGAGAGGAGCATGTGGAGTGACGTGGAGGGACAGGTTGACGAATGAAGAAGTGAAGGAACGTTGTGGGGTAGATGTGGATGTGGTTGAGAAGATTAGGAGAAATACACTGAGGTGGTTTGGACATGTGGAGAGAATGGAGAATGAAAGACTGACTAAGAGGGTGTATGTAGGTGAGGTGGAGGGAGGGAGAGGGAGGGGTAGACCGAGGATGAGATGGATGGATGGAGTTGAGAGATATATGGGGGAGGGGGGGGTGAGCTGGGGGGAGGGTAGTCAAATGGTGGGTGACAGAGTGACTTGGAGGCGTTTTGTCTGCGGCCACCCTTTGCGGGATTAGGGCGTCGGGCTATAGATAGATAGATAGATAGATTACTATTATTATTATTATCATTATTATTATTATTATTATTATTATTATTATCATTATTATTATTATTATTTCTATTATTTGTATTATTATTTCTGTCATAATCATCATTTACAGCTTTTTATATTTCCTTTATCAGTTACTGGTGCCCTTTTCTGAGACAGGCGACACGTGACAATACCGACATAATGTATACAACGTGGTATTTCAATGACTATACGAGAAGTCAGTTAAAATATTATTCGATAAGGTTAAAGGGTTTGTTGCTTTGATGCTCAAAATGTTTAGTAGTTACAATCCTACTGCACCAAGCCAGTTTGTTAACATAACAATTTCATTGGAAGTCGCAAATTATAAAACTCTTAATGCAGACTGATTGATTATTGCCTAGCAACGAGACCGTAAGGCACTGGGTCGGAAAAGAACAACAGAAGAAAGGAGAGGGATCAAAAATAAAAAAGTAAAGGACAGAATACGAGCCATAGACTGGAAAGGACACAAAAATGACAAAAAGAGACCACAAAACGAGCAACAGAAAAGAGGGAAACTCACGCAGCACATCAACGACTGCAAGAGGTCTAAGAAAACGAGCTAGGTGTGAGATAAAAGGTAGGACGGGCGTCAACAAGCAAAGGACAATGCAGAAGGGCATGCAAAACAGTGCGACAGGAATTACAAAGTGAACAAACGCCTGACATGAGATAATCATAAATCAGATGAGTACAGGTGCTCGTGGGCCCTTTGGGCCCTCTCGTACCTGCTCCTGCAGAGGGCTCTCACGCTGCATGCTCGCTTTCTCATGCTTTGCACTCGTTTCCTCGTGCTTCTCACTCATTTCCTCACGCTTTGTGCATGCATTGCGATCATTTCAGGTAATCCAAGTCACGTTTATGTGCTGTTCTAGTCTAATGCCACTATCAGCCGTTAAGGTGACATCGAAGGGCCCATAATGGTCTGTTTATGTGCTGTTCTAGTCTAACGTTGTCACTTGGATTTTTTGCAGCTAACCAATCTATTGTGTTATTTGCAGCTTCTGGAATGGAACCCAAGTTGTCCATACGCAAGTCTGAGATATTAACCACTCGGCCACGGCAACTGACCGGGCGCTGGGAGTGGTGTTTTGTGGTCAAAATTTGATTCCTCATTAGATAGAGTAAAAGTTTTTGAATTGTAATGGGATCAAGTTTTTTCACATCAACGATTTTTTTGCGATTTTTGTGCCAATTTTGGTGCGATTTGAATGTGTAATTTCGGCTGCCCAAAATACACACACACACAGACACACGGCTATGGCTATACTGTAGTATATTAGATATAAAGCCATCAAAAACTCTATGGTGAACGCAACCCTAATTTCACGCACTCACGCCGGGAGCAGCGTTTTTGGGTCAAACTTTGATTGCTCATTAAATATAGTAAAGGTTTTTCACATCAGCAAATTTTTTGAGATTTTTGTGCCAATTTTGGTGCGATTTGAATGTGTAGTTTCGGCTGCCCAAAATACACACACACACACACACACACACACACACACACACACACACACACACACACACACACACACACACATTTTTTACAAAGTAATAGGATTTCAGGTACGAAAGTGGTACATAACCAGGAGGGAATAAAAAGCAGGAAAGTAGTAGAACCATGTCATGACAAGTATATAAACAAGATTAAGTTGATGTACTCAAATGTGGATGGAATGGTATCTAAATTATTAGAGATGAATGATTATGTCAGAGAAAATGAACCACATATAATATGCTTAACTGAAACAAAATTAACACCAAGCATATAGTTTGGCCATGTGGAGAGGATGGAGGGTAAAAGACTTACGAAGAGAGTGTATGTGAGTGAGGTGGAGGGGGGAAGAAGGAGGGGGAGGCCGAGGATGAGATGGAGGGATGGGGTGGAGAGGTATATGAGAGAGGGGTGTGTGAGCTGGGAGCAGGGGAGTGAAATGGCGGGGGACAGGGCGACTTGGAGGCGATTTGTTTGTGGCCACCCCAAACGGGATTGAGGCGTCTGGCAATAGATAGATAGATAGATAGATATAGAATGACATCCTAAACTTAAAGGAATAAAATATATGGAGAAGAGATAGGAACTTAAAAAAAGGAGGAGGAATTATAATATTAACTAAGAAAAATCTAAAAGTCAAAGAAATAGAATTAGACATACCCTCACAAGTAGAACTGATTGCAGTAGAGATAAATATATCTGAAGGGAAAGTAATTATAGCCAATTTGTACATGCCACCCAGATCAAACACATAGGAAAGAGACGAATATGAGGACCTGGTGGAGAGTACAATTCAGAGTTTAAGATCATTACTACATAAAATGGAAGAGAAATAAAAAAGAATTATACTAACTGGAGATTTTAATATAAACATATTGGAATACTCTAGACATAATAAGCCAAGAAAACTGTTGGGACCAAAAGCTCCTGGATCTTGTACAAGAGTTTTTCCTAACGCAACATGTAAGGGAAAGCATCAGAAATGAAGGACTCGATGTACCGTCAATCCTAGATCTCATATTTACTAGGCAAGAAAACGATATTGACAATTTAATGTATCACCCTCCATTCGGCAAAAGCGACCATGCAGTACTAAATTGCAACTTCAGGATTGCATATGACATAGATAACAGCAATGAAAGTTACAAAAAGAGTCTAAACTATAAAAAGGGAAAGTATCATGACCTAAAGAAGTACTTCTTAGAAATTGCTTTAGAAAAGGAGCTTAGAGGACAAGATTTAAATGCTATATATGAAAAATTCTGTGAACTTTATGAAATAGGAGTCCATAAGTACATCCCACAGCACAAAGAAGCAGAAAAGAAAATAAAGAAATGGTTCAGTACAGAATGTAAAAAATCAGGAGAAAAGAGATTTGTTGTGGAATAGATACAGAAGACACAATAGTGAAAGGGCATATAATAATTACAAACAGGCAAGAAACGATTATACAAGAATAAGGAGGGAAGCCCAAAAACAGTTTGAGGAAGATATCATAAATAAAAGTAGCGATCAACCAAAGCTATTTTACAGCTACATCAGAAGCAAAACCAAAGTAAAAGACAAAATATAATCCATTACGGACGATGGAATCACCTATACCCAAGAGAAGGATATTTGTGAAGCACTAAACAAGAATTTCCAATCAGTTTTTACTGAGGAAAAATTTTTTGAGAGGGATTATGTGGAATATGCATGCTCACACATACTACCAGATATACATCAGAAAAAGATATACAGGAGGAGCTAAATAAATTAGACAAAGGAAAAGCAAATGGTCTTGATGAAATTTCATGTTGGGTGGTATGTCAATGTGCAAAGGAGTTAAGTAAACCATTATTTTTTATTTTCAAGAAATCCTTGAGTCAAGGTAAACTACCTGATATCTGGAAGAACGCAAACATTGTTCCCTTATTCATGAAAGGAAATAGACAAAATCCACTTAACTACCGACCAGTATCACTAACCAGTGTTGTAAGGTATTAGAAAAGCTTATAAGAAAAGCTTGGGTAAATCATCTAGAAGAACACGATATGATAACAGAAAGACAGTTTGGTTTCAGAAAAGGAAAATCATGTGTTACTAATCTGCTGAGCTACTATGACAGAGTAACAGACACATTACAGGAAAGAGAAAGATGGGTGGACAGTATCTATTTAGATTTCAAGAAAGCATTTGATACAGTACCACACCAAAGACTTTTATGGAAACTATACCATCAAGGAGGAATTCGAAGCAAACTGTATTGTTGGATGCAAGATTTTCTCATGAAAAGGAAAATGAGAACAGTACTAAGAGGAAGTTACTCATCATGGAAAGAAGTGACTAGTGGAGTACCACAGGGCTCAGTGCTGGCACCAATCATGTTTTTAGTATATATAAATGATATAGACAGTAACACTGGAAATGAAAGCTATCTAAATATGTTTGCAGATGATGCTAAAATACAAAGGAGAATTACTAACACAGACTCTTGTAAAGAGCTACAAGAAGAATTAAATAAACTTCATGAATGGAGTAATACATGGCAAATGGAATTCAATGTGGACAAGTGTCATGTAATCAAGTTTGGTAAAAGTGGAAAAAGACCTGATTGGGATTATATGTTAGGAAATAAAACCCTACACACATCAGAAAGAGAGAAGGACCTAGGTGTGATTGTCAATAACAGACTATCTCCGGCTGACCACATCAGTGAGAAGGTACGGAACATGTATACACTGCTTGCCAATATGAGAATAGCGTTTACATACATAAATGAAGACATGCTAAGAAAGAAATAACATCATTCATCAGACCAACCCTGGAGTATGCATCAGTAGTCTGGAGTCCTCATCTCAAAAAAACACATAGACAAGATTGAAAAAGTTCAAAGGGACGCTACAAGATGGGTACCAAGCTTAAGAGATCTAAGCTATGAAGAAAGACTAAATAAACTGAATCTACCAACACTACAGGAGAGAAGGAAAAGAGGTGACATGATTATGCTATATAAATGCATATCAGAGAAGGAGAAAATAGACATAAATGATTACTTAACGTATGAGGAAGCATCAGCAAGAGGACACTGCAAAGATTGCATAAAAAGAGAGGTGATAAAGACGTAAGGAAATTTAGTTTCCCAAATAGAACAATTGATCAGTGGAATGCACTACTGAATGAAATAGCGTATGCCAAAACATTTCACAAATATAAGGATATGTGCGATAAATATGGTTTAAGACACGGGACAGTTCGAGCTTGACTCATTCCTGTAAAGATACAATTAGGTAAGAACAATTAGGTAAAAACACACACACACACAGGGCTACTGCTATAGTACATTAGATGATCTGACCAAAGGTGCGCCAATGCGGACTCCCAACACCTGCATCTATGGCCAGGTGAAGACCATGAAGAGACAAATGATTTCACAGAAGTGTTTATTGCACGTATCATGCAATGTATCATGCCAAACATGAAACACTAAGGATTTAAACAGAAAAAATCACAACAGGATACCGGATAGGAAACGGAAGCGGGAAGAGAAGTGGCAGATTGGTCAAAAAACTCTACAGCAACATTACCCAGAGTATCTGAATGACCAGAGATCCAGCAAAATCGAACTAATTTATGACTGACAGTAAAAGAAAACAGCTCCTCTTGGATCTTGAGTGCTGAAGGATGTGTCCAAGGTTCAGAGGAAAAGAGCTGGAGTGCACTAAAAGAATCAGTAAAAACAGTGAAAGAAGAGGAAGACGAAACTGAAATCTGAAGAGCAAAGAGGATGGCTTAAAGTTTATCTGTTAAAACACTGGCAACAGATGGTAAACAGCACTGATGAGAGGCAGAAGGAAAAAGAACAGTACAGCCTGAACCAGATGTTTTGATCCAATGGTGTAAACAGCAGTTGATGGAGAATGAGGAGACAAATGTGTATGGAAGAAAGAACGGAACAAAGCAGGTGGAGGAGAAGACTTCGAGAAAGGCAAAATAAAAGAGCGAATAGAGAGACCTGGTAAATGCAACTGGGGACAGAAGCAGCGACTGTAAGAGAGGATATCAGGAAAAGACAGGGAGCAATAATCAAAGAAAGATTATAACTATACAGAAAAATGAGAGAGAGAGAGAGAGAGAGAGAGAGAGAGAGAGAGAGAGAGAGAGAGAGAGAGAGAGAGAGAGAGAGAAGACATCTACAACCGAACAGAGAAAACAGAAAGGAAGTCGAAGGAAATTGATGGAATCTGGGATAGGACCGAAGAGACAAAAGCAGACGACAGTGTGTCAAGGAAGAGAAACCGGATTCTGAATAGAAACTAGGAATAGTAGTAGACTTGAAAGCACTCAGTTCCAACCGAAGATCAATATGGTGAATTGGATCTGACACAAAACACTGGCAGATGAAGCAGAATAAACTTGACATTCATAATCTAACTCAGACATTACCAAAGTCAAATGAAGAAGCAGCTTGGTAAGATCAGCACCCTAAAAAAGGTAGGCCAGAGTTTGGAGAAGTTGTAACCATTTCATTGTAGCAACCCGATGGGAAAAACATGATTTTTCCGACTCAGTCGGGAATAAAAAACAAGACCCAAAAAAGGAGACTGCATGCCCGTAGGAAGGAAGAACCTCATATAGAGAAAGAGGAGGATGGGGGATAGCACGAGAATGGGTTAAGGAAATAGTGTGGGATTTAGTGACAGAGAAACGAAAGCCATGACTGTCAACGTAAGTAGTGGCTGCTGTAATCGCCAACTGCATAAAAGGCTGAAGGGCTGGTAAACTGGACCCAGTAGCATAAATCGCGGTCATCAACATACAAAAAACACGGACACCAAGAGGACTGGCGGACATTATGTCATTACTGGAAATCAGGAAAAGGGTGGTGCTAAGAACACTGCCCTGTGGAACAACTCCGTATTGTGGGAACGAACGAGAAAGACAGCAATAAGCCCAAATGCTGAAGAAACGATCAGAGAAGAAATTACTGAGAACTACACTCAAATTCCCTGCAGTGCCAAGAGACCGAACAGTATGTATTATATAATGGTGTTTCCTAGTAGTATCATAAGCCTTCTCAAGATAACAAAAGACAACTAAAACGGTCTCCTGACGGAAAAGGTCTGTCTGACATCAGCATCCAAAGGGAATAAAGGCTCCAGGGTGCTACAAGCACATCGATAACCATGCTGAAAATTATATAACTATTGCCTCGACTCCAATAGACACAGGAGGCAACTGTTGATGATACGTTAAAGCATTTAACATAAGTGGCTGGTGAGAGCAATGGGACTGTAATCTGGTGGAAGGTGACCAGAGTTACCAGGTTTGAAAATGGAGAGAACTAAGGCTACTTTCCAAGCAAGGGGAAAAAAAAAAAAACTCAGACCAGCTTCGATTATAACTGACAAGAAGAGCATGAACAGTGTGGTAGTGATGGGGGAGCAATAGCAGAGCATATAATGGACACCATCAAGCCCTTCACAAGTGTTCCTACAGGATTGAAGGGTGGAACACAACTCAGAAAGAGTAAATGGGTCATTGTAGTGAGCATCAGAAGTCTAGAAGAAGGTAATGGGTCACCGTTCTGGAGTATGTTTAAAAAACTGAAACTCGTGAGATAGGTGAGAACCCTTACTGACATCACTCTTGGTCCAAGACATAGCAACTGCAATAGAATCCACAACAGACAGACCACCAATAGTTAAAAAAGAGGGGAGGGAGGGAGGAAGAGCAAATTTGCTTGAGATTTTGCGAATATGGCGCCAAATGGAGAACATGAGAGTGTAGGTAATATACTTCCTCCAGCTAGTATGCTTGGCCTCTAACAGTTCAATGGAGGACCACACTTGCTTCACGAAAATGAAGATAATGAGACCATTCGTAGGGAGTTCCCCATGAACAATGGAGGCTTCTCCAGTGAGCTTGTTTAACATGAATGGCCCGGGCATAGTCAAGGGTCCACCAATGGACACAACTGTCAGTAACATGGCCTCTGGAATGCCATATCGAAGAAAAAGCAGCTTGAAGGATCGTGGCAAGGGACAAAAAAAACATGTCAGAAACTGTAGAAAAACTGGAGGGAGGGAGGTCTAATGCAAGTGAGATAAAGGAAGTCCAATCTGCTGAGATGATATTTTATCAAGGGAGAAAGGGGAGGAAGAGAGAAAATTAAGGCTATCAAGAATAGGAAAATGATCAGCAAACAAATAATCTTGTTATACAGTCCAACTGAAATCCACGGACAAAACGGGAGAACATAGTGTTAAGTCAGTGCAGGAGAACGTGCAGATTCGAGCATGAAAATGTGTTGAATTCCCAGTATTATGAAGACAGATAGTGATGAAGGAGAAAGGGTTCAAGAAGACGACCACATGTGGAGGTGACAGAGTACCCCCACAGAGAAAGGCGACAATTAAAATCACCAAGCAGAAAAGAAGGAAGGATAGAAAGGATGTGGGAGAGTTCATGGAAGTCAATAGGCATAGGTGAAAAGTTAAACATGAGTCAATCATTTACCAACAAAGATATGAATCAAAGTGCAAGTGCATTGCTAGAGATTTTTTAATATATGCCACCAATGTATTGTCCTCGTATTTTTAATGAATATCTCACCGCTGACCCCAGTGTATGGTTATAGAATTTTAATTATGTCTCACTGTTATGACACCTGAGTAATGTTACGATGATTCTGATCCCACAAAAACTTTGATGTCACTACAATCTCACCTCTTACAACAATTTCTTATATCACAACTTAGCATTGGAGTGTAAATCACCAGGATGTGCAATGAATTTAAAGTTGAGATTATAATGGTGTCATTTGGTAATGGGAATTTAGTAGCCGGCGAAGTTTCTATGCCGGTTCTAGTTGTCCTTGTTCAATTCAAGGTTGTATTAGAATTATGGAGGATGGTAGGTGTGGTAGCGTGATAATCTTTATGGCTAGCCGTCACTTTATTGACCTTGACCATAACACTTTTAACTTACCAACGTGGCTGCCATTAAATTACTGAGCCTGTTTTTAGTGTAAACCCCAAAACCAACTGGGGTGTTTTAATCCCCTTACTCCGAAATAGATACCAGTGAATACCCGACTTATGTCCAAACTGTAGGATCAAATTTCATACTGAATGAGTTAGCATGAATTTATGTAGGCTTAGGTTCTCAAGTTGTTATTCCCCTTTAGTGAGCGTTGTGGGCCGCCCCGTACATAGTCATTAAAGAAAGGTAGTTGGAAACCCGGATCTAGAGAGTATTGCATTGATTTTAATCATACCCAGAATTAGATGAATGCTCAAATCCATAGACTCACTTCCCTAGTTAACACTGTTCTACAACACTTGAAACAGAAAGACCATATGAGTTATGAATGGACGTCGTTCTCCTTGGTCACTGAAGGACTCGAGGAGGAATGATGCTAAAACGACTTAAAGACCACTTACTCAATAATACGTCCTGCACCCCTCTCCAACAATAACACTTCACTTCAATGGTGAGACTTAGCCATAACACTCAGTTCAATTAATGGTAAAACCCAAAATGATCTAACTTAATACTTCACATCTTCCGAGAATTAATTACCAATTTAGACTAATGAAATACACTTCGATTGCATTATATCCCTTGTGACTTATAATACAGAAAACTCCCCGACTTAGGTTAAGGTACAATTATTTAGATTTTTGCCTAACACAATGAATGAGGGGGGGGGGTAGTGTGTGGTATGTAAGTGTGGTGACGCGTTTGGCAGATTACGACTTGATTTGATGTTAAAATCTGTGGATCAGACGAAAGGCAGTGGTTGAGTCACGCAGTCACAACTCGTCTTCGCCCTATATAACCTCTGATAAAGGTCCGATCGCATTCGAGGATGTTAAGTTCCGTTTACAGCTTTCACGTTAATAAGTATGTCTCGCATCACTCATTTGGGAATTGACTTCTCTAGAGCTTATCATATCTCACAAAGATTACACGACGATGGGGAAAATTTGAGTAGTATCGATAATGGTTACATCACTTAATATCAAGTCTTCGTAACGATGTTTGGATGCTATTTGTCAGTTAACTCAGCGTGGGAATGACCAACGATCGATATTTCGAGGTTAACTATACATAGAATAGTATGGACTGTTTCTCCCCTTCTGGCACTTTCTCAATTAACATTTCTATCACTAAAATGGATTGAGACAGAAGGATATCTTTGAATTTACTCAGTTAAGAGGCTATGAAGACTAACCCAATTTAAATGTTTGCCAAACTCCGCAACCAGCGTGTTTTATGGAGGGGTGTGTGTGTGTATGGAGGGGAGGAGGGAGTGTGGTCGGCTGATGTAACACTTAATGCGAATTACCTAATACATAAATGGTCACTTCTAACTTATCTCTAGGATGCAAGAATCACTCTTATATTATACTTATAGTACACTTATACTAGATTATAATTATCCACGCTTATCCTAAATTGTTCTTAATTACTTAATTACAACTATCTTACATCTAGATTATACTTATAGTACATCTTAACCTAACTTACTGGCACTGCACGGGTCCTTCCTCCGGGAAACAAATTTTCACCATCGGAGTCTTTTCAACACATGCACTAATACATGTTCCAAGGATGCGTGTGCGGACGGGACAGACTTACCTACTTGACTGCGAGTCCCCTTTTAAACACATCTTACCTTGACACTCTCCCCATGATAAGTGGCACCTCTTGGTCCACATAATACACCGTGTACCCCAGGGGGTTGCTACACACACACACACACACACACAAAATATATATATATATATATATATATATATATATATCCAGTGGAGAGGAGACACCCCAGTTAACCTCCTGCCTGAGTAATGGCGTAGTCACCCAGCTGGGTGGACTCATACTCTCGTTGTCAAGATCGTCCCAGGGGCGTTTCCCATTCACGCTCGCTGTCACTCAGTCACACTCACGCTTCTTCCATTCGATGCTTTCGTTTCCAGCCTTCCACCTAGTGACTGACGAGCGCCTGACAGGTCCTGAAGTTGCTACCACACTCTAGGCCGTGTCATCTGTAATGTAAGGGGTAGACGCGTCCTGCCCCCTCGAAGCAGAGCTCTCATAGTATCCCCACTGAACTGGGCTGAGCCCATCTCAACCTCTTTCTCTCTTTCTGAAACTATAGCTCTTCGCAGTCAATTGTCAGCCAGTCCGACCCGCACACACTTCCTTATCCATTCCATAAACCGTTACACTCTTTAGCCCTCACAAATTTATCAACATTCCTCAATGAGTCGGCAAGGAGGCCATCTTTTATCAGGCGGTAATTGTTCATCTACCGGGTCTGGCGTAAAGGCACTTTCTAGGGGTTCCAACGGCCACTCTTCACTACCATGATAAGGTTTCACCTGCCCGGCAGCTCTCTGTATTCTTTTTTCAGTAAAGATATTCTCCACCATATATACACTGCCGTCCAACAACATTTCCAGTACATGATAGGGGCCATCCCACTTCACATTTAACTTCTGACATGTACCTGGCACCACTGTTTCCTTTTTGACCCACACCAAGCTCCTCACACCGACAGTCTGATTCTTCCTTCTCCTATATGCTACGTCTCAGTACTGGCGTGCCGTCTTCTGGTGGGTTTCCCTGATGAGTGTGTGCGCAGTGGCCAACTCGTCTTCTTCGCCATTGATCGAGGAAAGTCATGCATTCACCAGTCTGGGAGGATGGCGAGAGAAGAATGCGAAGTATGACTGCCGTCCCGTTGAGGTGTGGATAGCCTGATTCATGAAAATCTGACATGGTTGGAGCATTTGGGGACAATGAAGAGGGTGTCCTTGACATAAAGCAGAGAGGACCGACTTGAGGGTACAGTGCATCCTCTCTGTAATACCGTTGCCTTGAGGATGGTAAGGGGTCGTGTAGTACAGGCATAAGATGACTTGGTATTGCTGGCAGAATTTCTGGAAGTCTTTACTGGTGAATTTGCCTCCGTTATCCAGGACAGTGCTGTGAGATAATCCGTAATCTGCCACGTATTGCCAAAGTTGGTCTGTTATGTGTGTAGAATGTTTGGTCTTTAGGGGGAAGAACCTAACAAAGTGACTGTAATGGTCTATTACTGTAAGGACATATCGGTAAACCTGGATTCCAGCAACCATATCAGTAAGATCTATTCCAATCCTCTCCAATGGCTTATTCACTGGAGGCAGTTCTTTCCACTGTTGCTGCGACCAGTGTCCCCTTTGAGTCTTTGACGACTAATGCACTTCTTAACATATTCACATACATCAACCTTGAGATTCTGCCATTATCTGTGCCTTCATCCATAGCTTCCTTTCTGATCATTCTATAGCCGCTGTTTTAGATGGCCATCGTTCTTCTCCTAGATCTATCAACAGTGGTGTTCCTCAGGGCTCTGTCCTATCATCAACTCTCTTCCTTTTATTCATCAATGACCTTCTAAGCTGTACATGTAACCCTATCCATTCATATGCTGATGACTTCACCCTTCACCTTTCTTTTCAGTTCCCACAACGCCCATCTCAGCAGTTGCTTTAAGAAACAAGGGACTAGGCTATGGCACATCTAATGCCTGACTTGGCTCGTATCTCTGACTGGGGTAAAAATAATCTTGTTGTTTTTAAAGCATCAAAGACTCAGTTCTTACACCTATCAACCCGACAAAATCTTCCACAGGTGTACTCACTAATGTTTAATAATATGTAACTTAATCCTGCATCATCTTTGAACATGCTTGGGGTTTCACTTACTCGGGACTTGTCTTGGAAAGATCATATTACATCTCTTGTAAAATATGCTTCCAAGAGATTGGGTGTGCTAAGCTGACTCCGTTCCTTCTTTACCCCTGCACGATTGTTGACTCTATACACGGGATTTATCCACCCCTGTGTGGAGTACAACTCTCATGTGTGGGGAGGTTCCCCACATACAGCTCTTATCAATAGGGTGGAGTCAAAGGAATTTTGTCTCATTAACTCTTCTCCCCTTACTGACTTCCTTCAACCACTGTCTCTTCACCACACTGTTTCATTTCTTTTCTGTCGCCACTTCAATGGTCACTGCTTCTCTGAACTGTCTGCATGCATTACTCCACCTCTACGACGGGCGCATGACACCCATCTAGCAGCAAACTCTCATCCCTTTTCTGTCCAACTCTCTAATGCCAGAGTTAACCGTTGCTCCCAGTCCTGCAATTATGCAACAGGTCAGCTCTGGAGCTGTCTCCCTCTGTCTGTATTTCCTGCTTCCTATGATCTCCAATCTTTCAAATTCAGTGTGTCCAGGCATCTTGACATGATCGGATTTTGAATTTGTCTATCTCTTGTATTTTGTTTTTCTCTTGGAAGGAATAGTTTTGCGGGCTCGTGGCCTTTGGTTCCCTCTCCCTCACATAAAAAAAAAAATTGCCTAAGAGGAAGTAAGACACATACACTCAAACAAATAGGCACACAGACAGGCTGAATCTCATGCAACAGTGTAGCGTGCATTGCTGAAAATGATACCATCCTGCATCACAGGAGTCATTAATAAAAAACAAAAAGGCAATCTCCTATAGGAAGAAGACAGAAAATTTCAACACTTTTAGTGGCACTGATCAATTGTGAAATACCCACCCCAACAGAAGACCACGGTAGGGGTGGCGCAATACCCACCCCAAGAAGGAGCCACGGACCGGGTGTTGAAACACCCACCCCAGGGGGAGACCACAGGGAGGTGCATAGGGCACACATAAGGCTTGCTCAAGACAGGCCTATGTCCCCTACTACCTTGCGCCCCTCTTCCCCTCAATGGAGCCAGGAGCGTGAATGCAGCCCCAGCAGACTACTCTCCAGCCTGGCCGGCACACGCCAGGACCGGGGTGGGACTCGTAAAGACACAGTCCCGGGCAGCACCGTAACGACGGCCACTGTCTTCGTTGGGGACGAGTCGGCCACCGTACACTCTTCAGCTGCTATATCCTGCAGGACCGCAGTGACGGCCACTGTCCACACCGAGGAAGGGACGGCCACCACACATCCTTCACCTACAGCCACTCCTGGGAACAGCACCGCAGTGACGGCCACTATCCACATCAGGGAAGGATCAACCACTATCCATCTTCATCTGCCACCTCCTCAGGGACCAGGACCATGGTGATGGCCACCGTCCGCACCAAGGAAGGGACAGCCACTGTACGCCCTTCACCTGCTCTCTCAGGGGCACGTGAAACCGTGACGACGGCCACCATCCTCGTCAGGGAGGGATTGACCACTGTACGTCCCTTGTACACTGCCCTTGCAACTAACCTTACGGAGGACATCCCTTGCTTGCCTTACCACCGACCCAGAGGTCGAGTGGGACACCATTCTCTCTCTCCCCACAGAAGCAGTTCCCAGGCAGAGTTGCAGCTGGAGGAGGTCTGATAAGGCCCTGTCTTGAGTCTGGAAGTCCGTGCCTTACAGCCAGCACACTGGCGACGCCCCTCAGTGTCGGACTCCACGGGGAAGGGACACCGCATGCAGCTCCTGAGCAGGACTTGACCTAAGAGAGACCACAGCCCCCAGGCACCCAGGGGCATGACATTCCCAGCCCCACCAGCAAGTGGTCCTCCTCCAGGAATGGGCGAAGGCAAGCCCGCCCACTAGCCCTGTTTGGCCCCGGTCCTGAGGGCTGCCTTCCCTACCGAGGCCCCACTAGGGAAGGGCCTCCCTCCACGCCGCCCAGCAGCCCACTCCGGATGCCCCAGCCCCTGGCAGTGGTCCTGTGCCTCCGGCTGGAGGGCACACCTGACGAGATTCCTCCCCCACCCAGACAACACCTGTGAGCAACCAAAGACCACAGCAGCTCAAACCAGAGTCCACTGATCACATTGTGTCCCCTTACCTGTTCAGTGAATAACATATATATTGTACTCTGTTCTGAGCTGTAATTAAGTTAAATAAACTGTACGTGTAAGGTTGGTAGACCCGAGTTTTTATGCCCTGTTCCTCTTGTTTTATACTCTGGACCCGGCCTCGAAAGGGAACTCGAGCCCATTAATTCGTGCTCAGAGGACAAGAAGTCGACCCATGAACCCGTAGCATAACAAATTGTAAAGCCAAAGAGAAACTGGAGGCCTTCCTCTTGCGAAATCAAGTATTATGCCGACAGCCTACACACACACGCACACACACACACACACAAACACACACACACACATATATATATATATATATATATATATATATATATATATATATATATCCCATTGGATCCCAGGGTGCTGGGCGAGGCGTGGCACTGGGTGGATACTAAGCGTACCGCCCTCCGCCTATCGGCTCATAGTCACGAAGCTCATAGGTCCCTACCCGGGGGTTCTCTACTTTATAGACTTGAAAAATCCCAGTTCTGTCCAATATTCCGGACACTGGGCTCCAATGGGTTATAGAGACTGATAGGTTTGCCAGTCATTAACCCATTGGATCCCAGGGGTGCTGGGCAAGGCGTGGCACTGGGTGGGTACTAAGCGTACCGCCCCCCGCCTATCGGCTCATAGTCACGAAGCTCAAAGATCCCTACCCGGGGGTTCCTTAGTTTATAAAGACTTGAAAAATCCAGTTCTGTCCAATATTCTGGACACTGGGCTCCAATGGGATATATATATATATGTGTGTGTGTGTGTGTGTGTGTGTGTGTGTGTGTGTGTGTGTGTGTGGATATAGGTAGACAGACAGATAGATTAATTAACCAAAGGATGGAAGCCTGAAAATTCATCCATTTCAAAGTAAAGCCATATGAGAAAGGAAAAAAAAAACAAGTGCTTCATATATTTGTTGATTCTCTGACATATTGGTTGAAGAAAATATAACACAGAAGATAGACTGCTACGGAGGGAGTACCGATCATATTATAAGCCTCAGGGTATTAGTTAACTTTTGTGCTGAGTGTTGGGTTGATGATTCTACTCTGTGTATCTGACGGGTCCTGCATGCCCCCCTTGTAATTGCTTCAGTTGGTTGACATACAAACAGAGGCTTTATATGATGACAGTTGCGGAGAGATACACAATGCAGGAAAGAGAGGAGAGGCTGAAAGCCTCAAGAAGTGGAATCTGTGAGACCGTGATCCTTAACTGTACCCTATTCAAAGGGGCTGAAAGTGGTGAACTTCCCCTCCGCCATCCTGTCTCCCCTCCACATTCCTGACAGTAGTAGTAAACATAGGGCTGAATGAAGCCTTTGTAGACAGTCAGCAATTGTTTAAGGCTGTAGAAAGCGCGGAATTGATTAGGAGAACCATATGTTTGAGAAGCTGATTATGGAAGTAGGGAGTTATGTAGGTAGCCAGATTGATTGGTAAAAATTAGTGTCGATAAAGTCGTGAGGCACTGGATAGCTCATTGTGGAGTAGGTGCTGCGCTGTCTCACTGTCCCCTCTATCTTGTATCATTGGTGTGCTGAGTTATAGACAGTCTTAGATTACGGAATTTATTTTAACACAGTTATATCGAAATATGATGGACAGAGTAATGTAGCGTGGGGTTCACCTCCTAATATCCGGTCTCCTAAGTTTCCTTCTGCCTTTTATCATTCTCTTGGGCTCCCTGACTGCTATACCCGACTTTCAGAACTATATATGGCTTGGTGGGGCTGTGTGTAATGTCTAGTAGTTTTCTACCACATGGGATAACCACCCATCAGCAGTTACCTCACGTGTCTGCTACATCATGAGATTTTTGCCTGTCTAGAAAATGTTCTGTGTTTTGCATTCTGGTTAGAGGATATAATTATATGTCTCTACCTGAAGACCAGACATCGTATGTTGGGCATGTGGTACCTAGTGTGGTAAGTGATATTTACGTGTGCCTTTAATTATTACATATATATAATCATTACATATGACATATTAATGCTTATATACGAGTATCATCTATCATTAAATGGAAGACTTTGAACCACTTTCTTCTAATAAACTTTCTGGTTGTCACTGTGTGTTTTGTCATGAATGCTTCGCCTATGATCTGGTTATATTCCTTTCATATTCTTGGCCACTCCCCTTTCTGAACTTTGTTGAAACCTATGGCACTGCACATCACATCTCAAAGGCTTTTGACCGAGTGTTGGCACAAACATTTAATATCCTTTCACCTGTGCCTTCACATCAAGCTCTATAGGTGTTGTTACAGAGGTCCACTCTCTTCTTCTATAGTCATCACAGGTTAAGACTTAACCAACTCTTAGAGCGATCTGAGATTCATCTAGTCTTACATTGATAACTCCATTCTTCACCTTTTCATCTGCTTCTCACAACATCCACCACCATCATTACTCCAACAGTCACAGGGTAAGACTATAGCACACCTGATATCTGACTTGTATGTTATATCTGACAGGGTAAAAGGGTTCTTGTTATTTTTAACGGTTCAGAACTTAATCATTGCATCTTACAACACGTCTAATTCTCACACAAGAATGTCCTATAATTTTCAACATATAACTCATTCCCTCATTGTTTCTTAACATCGTGAGTGTTTCTTGCTCCGGAACTATCTTGGAAAAATAACATTAATTTCCCAACTAAATCCAGACTTTTTTTTTTTTTTTTCCTCACAACTGCAGACTTTCTACAGGGAAGTTGTTCACCAGTGTTTAGAGTACAGCTATCATGTTTGTGGGTACATATCTCGTAAAGGTCTTCTGAGCAGGGTTGAGGCAAAGGCTTTTCGTGTCATCAGCTCCCTTCCCCTTTGCGATTCGCTTCAACCTGTCTCAGCACCGCGGTGTTGCATTCTTATGCATCTACTCTTTCATGGTCAGTCTGCTAGCATCCGTTTCCCACTATTGCGAAAACACAATACTTACCCAGCAACGCACTCTCTCTGTTGTCCACCCGATTCTCTAAGGCAAGAATTACCTGTGACTCAGATCTACAGAAATGGAATAACATTTGAACTCCTCTTTAGATTGTTTCCCTGTGTCTATGACCTCCAATAGTTTGAAAACAATGTCTGCATCTCGAAACAAACGGATCTTGTTATTTTTTTCCATTTTGTCCATTGTCTTTTCAGTAATGTGCATCTTTTTGCATGATTCAAGCATTTTTTTTTTCTCTGTGTGTGAAGGCAGTGAAAATCTGTATTCCAATATTTCTTCTGACTAACATTTGCTTTCTTGCCTGAACTCATACCTCCACATCCTGGGATGGTGTTGGATCAAAATCCGAGAACACATAGGCCTTATGAGAGGAAGGAATGATGGTATCTAATATCAGTGTGAATACTTTCTTCTTCATTGTTAAAAGGGAAAAAAATAGAAAACATTAAGAAAATTACCTAATGGAGAGTAGGAACATTGAAACTTCATTTTTGTGTTGCTTTGGCAAATTATATTTCAGTTTGAGAGAATAACGTAGTGAATGGTAAGGAAACTGGTTCGGACCAGAGATATGCTTTGAAAATCAGGCAAATTGCGTACATACGTACAAAGTATCCAAATATAAGTAACTTCTATCGATGATAAATTTGTCAGTCTGTAGAGGCACAGTCAACCTTAGGAGAAGCAATGTAGGATAGTTAACTTTCATATGAACGATCAAGTAGATGTCTGTCATGGTTTGATTCAGTGCACTGCGAAAAATACATTATAATCATGAGTTGTGTGTAAATAACATTATAGTTTGCTAATGTACACAATCTTACAATGTTCTTAAAGACTAATGACTAGAGTAAGAGTTTGGTATATATATATATATATATATATATATATATATATATATATATATATATATATATATATATATATATATACAGGGTGTAACGCGACCTATGACAAAAACTTACACCAATGATCTATCATGTAATTTTGGGTATATTTTGTTCTATAAACATATGCTCTCTGCGACCCCAGTTCAGTACCCAGCATTCGGCTGTTTTGTGTAAAAGCTTCGTGCCTTGCATGTGCCATTGGGTGAGAGCTTCGCAGGGCGACGGGAGACGAGTATTATTAGCTTATACTGTACTGTACATGAATATCCCATATCCTATCGGTACAGACGAGTTTTAAGAAGAAACTTTAGTAGTCTATCGATTCTTTAACATCACGTTATGCATTCATGCAATTCTTTTGCGCGAATCGACTGTAATTAAGGATTAAATTCAAATTTTATTGCTTGCAAGGGAGTAGGGAGGGAGGGAGGATAGGCTGGTTGTTGTTGCCAGTTATGTTATATTTGGTTTGTAAGATGATGCTACCAGCATTATCATAACACCCACTGCTCATTCAGTGAAAGAAAATTACTGTTCTGAGTGACTAGCATCACTTTAAGGCAGGAGTAATATTATTATTCATTACAATTTTTCCGCTGCAAGTAAACGTGGCACCATTTTTTTCATGTGATGTTGACATGAGAACAGTGATACAGGATTGCCAATGTGACGGCTATGCAGCTAGACCTATTTTTTGCTTCTACTTGCGGCACTAACATCTGACAACATGATATCTAGCTACATTCTGGATATTTTTGCCATTTTGAGATGATATTCTAGAGATTTTATCGTATTTTATAACGATGTTTTGCAGTGTTTATTATCTAGCGACATTCTAGCAAGTTTTCAGGACTAAATTAGCGAGATTGATGATATGGACTTGGCAACCCTGCGTCCACTGTCATTTGAACGGGAACATTTGGAGGGGAGGCACACGCTTCAAATATTGTTCTCCGCGTTCTTTTGTTCACCGGGTTCAGCTTCATATGTTCATTAAACAGCATGCCTCGTACGTACAGTACAGCAATGAAGAATATGCAGATATCGTGTATTTATTTTATTGATTCTGAGATGATAATGCCAGTGCTCCAGAGAGGAATACAGGTGAAGTTACCCAATTGCGCCACGTTTACTTGCAACAGAATAATTGTGATAAATAAAATTCTTCCTGACTTAAAGTGAGGCTAATCTCCCTTTAGAATAACGGTTTTTCACTGAATGAGCTGTGGGTGTTGTGATAATGCTGGTAGCATCATCCTACAAACCAAATATAACTGGCAACAACAACCAGCCTATCCTCCCTCCCTCCCTACTCCCTTGCAAGCAATAAAATTTGAATTTAATCCTTAATTACAGTCGATTCGTGCAAAAGAATTGCATGAATGCATGACTTGATGTTAAAGAATCAATAGACTACTATAGTAAAGTTTCTTCTTAAAACTCGCGTGTACTGATAGGATATGGGATATTCATGTACAGTACAGTATAAGCTAATAATACTCGTCTCCCGTCGCCCTGCGAAGCTCTCACCCAATGGCACATGCAAGGCACGAAGCTTTTACACAAAACAGCCGAATGCTGGGTACTGAACTGGGGTCGCAGAGAGCATATGTTTATAGAACAAAATATACTCAAAATTACATGATAGATCATTGGTGTAAGTTTTTGTCATAGGTCGCGTTACACCCTGTATATATATATATATATATATATATATATATATATATATATATATATATATATAAAGTAGATTTAGGAGAGTGCACTTAGAGGAATAAAGATCATGGGGTCAATAACACTACCATTATTCAGATAATAGAGGACAGCTTTCATAATCGCTTAAGTCATCTTGCTCTTCATGATCAACGGTTTGGTGCAGTGTAGGGGTAAAGGTTGGAAAGATGCGGTGGTGATGGGTGCGGGCAGTGGGCATGAGGAGCCACAGTGCAACACTCAAGAGAAGGATGGCGGCCAAAACCCACATCGTAACCACGTAGCTGCCACTCAGGTCACGCACCATTCCTGTGTATTCATCACAAACATCAAAAATTTCAGATTGCTGCACACAGCTTGGTTATCTGACAAGGGGAATGTTTATTTATTACTATAATGTGTTGTAAGGTCTTAAAGGAAATCATTAAAACATTAGCGACACCATTTACGGATATAGATAATGTTTATTGCATATACTGTATATATATATATATATATATATATATATATATATATATATATATATATATATATATATATATATATATGTGGGGGGGGCGGGAGGACACAATTTGGCCGCACTATGGAGTGGTACTACTACTCTGCGGCCAGGATGTGTTAGGAAGAATTCTGCCACCGTATTCCCTGCGTGTCGTAAAAGGCGACTAAAAGGGGCGGGGTGAAGGGACTAGGGACCCCCTCCTCTTTTTTTTTAGTTCCTAAAAAGAGACAGGCCATAGAAAGGGATGAGGGCTTGAGTTATCCACATACCCTGAAGCCTGGGTCTGTGAATGTGAGTGGATGTAGTACGATTGAGGCTAAAAGGGAGGAAATTGGGAGAACGTTTGTGAGATGAAACTTGGATGTGTTAGCCCTGAGTGAAACAAAGCTGGAAAGGAAAAGTGTGTCTAAGTTTGGAAGTGTGAATGGAAGATTGTCAGGTGTTGATAGAGGAAGGGCAAGAAAGGGTATGGCCTTGTTAGTGAGCCCGGAAGTATTGCAGTGTGACTGAATGGAAGGTGTCATCGAGAATGATGTGGGTGAATGAGAAATTTGAACGTGAGTTGTAGGTATCTGTAAGTGCATATGGGCCTGGTAGTGAAAGGGATGAAGAAGAGAGGGAGTCTTTCTGGAATGATTGATGAGTGTCTGCAGAGTTTTGGAGCGAATGTGAATGTGGTAATGATGGGAGATCTGAATGCCAGACTGGGAAATGTAGCAGTTGAAGGTGTAGTTGGTATGCATGGTGTGCCTGGAAGAAATGAAAATGGGGAACGAATGATAGTGATGTGCGTTGAAAGAGAGATGGTGATTGGAAATACCTTGTTTGAGAAGAAAGATATAAGTATACATGGGTGAGACAGGAGGGTGGAAGGGTTGTTGATAGAGCATTGATGGACTATGTGGTTGTGTCCAGGAATGTAATATGAAGATTATCAGATGTGTTTGTTTTGAGACGGGAGGGTGGAGGTATGTCTAACCATTACCTGGTGGAGGGAAAGTTGAGAGTAGCTGAGAGATGGGTGAGAGCTAGGAGAGTTAGGTGTGGCAGGGAGGTTTTGAAAGTGATTGAGTTAGATAAAAGAGAGAAAATGATAGAGTATGAAAAGAAATTGAAAGCTGAGTGGAACGCGGTGAAAGATCAGGAGAATGGCAGTGTGGAGGAGGAATGGCAGTTCTTTAAGAGTGCTGTGGTGGGGCATGTGGAAGAGGTGTGTGGTGTGAGACGAGTGAGTGGTGGTGTAAGAAAGGGATGTGAATGGTGGTGCGAGGAAGTAAGTATGGCTGTGGCAGAGAAGAGACGTGCATATGAAGTGTGGCTGCAGAGGAAGGATGAGGTGTCATATGAGAGGTATAAGGAAAAGAGGAATAGGGCGAGAATGGCTGTGCATGATGCTAAAGTGGCAGCAGATGAAAGGTGGGGTAAGAGGTTGACTGAGAATTTTCAACAGAATAAGAAAATGTTTTGGAAGGAGGTGAAAAGGGTACGAAAGGGAGAGTCTGGGAAGGAAGAGCGAGTAAAAGCAGAGGATGGAAGGACGTTAACTGAGATGGATGTAGTATAGGAAGAGATGGGAGGAGTATTTTGAAAGACCGTTAAATGTAGAGGAAGAAAGGGAGGCTGAAATTGTGGCAGATGGATGGGTGCATGGAATAAATGTGTTGGGAGAGTTGAATGATTCTTTGATCACGATGGAGGAAGTGAAGGTAGCAGTAAAGGAGATGAAAGCAGGGAAAGCTGCAGGTATGGATGGGTGTGCTGTGGAATGCCTGAAAGGTGGTGGAGCGACTATTGTTGACTGATTGGTGAGATTGTTGAATATGTGCTTTGTGAAAGGTATGGTACCAATTGACTAGCAAGTACTTGTGTGGTCCCATTGTATAAAGGTAAGGGTGATAAATATGAATGTACTAGCTTTAGAGGTATAAGTCTGTTGAGTGTGGTAGGTATGGTGTATGGTAGAGTGTTAATTAAGAGAGAGGGTACAGAGGGAGTGATTGGTGTTAAGCAGTGTGGCTTTAGGATAGGGAGGGGATGCGTGGATCAGGTGTTTGCTGTGAGACAGGTGTGTGAAAAGTATTTAGCAAAAGGTAAAGATGTGTTTTGGGCGCTCATGGAATTAGAGAAAGAGTATGGTAGAACTGATAGAGAGGCTTTATGGACTGTTTTAAGATTCTGTGGACTTGATGGTAGGTTGCTAAATGGAGTGAAAAGTTTTTATGTAAATGGTAGAGAGTGTGTAAGAGTGGTTAATACTGTGAATGATTGGTTTCCTTTGAGAGTGGGGCTGTGGCAGGGATGTGTGATGTCCCCTTGGTTGTTTAATATTTATATGGATGGTATTGCAAGGCAGGTGAATGCAAGAGTATTAGGTGGAGGTCTGAGAGTGGTGAATGTTGATGGTAGAAAGGGAATCTGAAGCAGCTGCTGTTTGCAGATGATACTGCACTGGTGGCTGATTTAGAAGAGAAGAAATTGAGGCAGTTGGTACTGTAGAGGAGCTTGGAAGGGTGTGAGAAAAGGAGGAAATTGAAAGTAAATGAGAATAGGACTAAAGTGATGAAGTGTACGAGGTTGGTAGATGGTAGGAGGATGTATAGTTTTGAATGGTGAGTTGCTTAAGAAGGTAAAGTGTTTTAAGTATTTAGGGTCACATGTTGCTGTGGATGGAAGAATAGATGCAGAAGCGACGTTAAGAATGGATGAAGTAGGAAAGGTGCTGGGAGGAATGAAAAAAGTGTTTAGATGTCGTTCACTTAGAATGGATGTAAAGAGAAGGCTGTATGAGGGTGTTGTGGTACTGACTACGTTATATGGTGCTGAAACATGGAATATGGGTGTAGCAGAGAGGAAAAGTTTGAATGTAATGGAGATGAGGTGTCTGAGGAGTATGTGTGGAGTGACGCATATGGATCAAGTGAGATATGATGAAGTGCGAAGGAGAAATGGAGTTGTTTGGGAGATGGCTGATCGAGTTAAGCAGAGGCTGTTGCGATGGTTTGGGCATATGGAGAGAATGGATAATGAAATTGGTGAAAAAGATAACTAGATCTGATGTGAGAGGTGTAAGGCTGAGAGGAAGACCACAAATAGGATGGACGGATAGTGTGAAGAGAGCATTGGATGTGAGAGGGATGTCTGTTGAACAGGGAAGAGTGGTTGTGCGTGAAAGAAATGAATGGAGAGAAATTGTGAATAAATAAATGAATGGAGAGAAATTGTGAATAAATAAATGAATGGAGAGAAATTGTGAATAAATAAATGATGATGCCCTGAGGGGATATTCTCCCTCATTTTGTCTGGTCAACTGATCAAGTCAGGTGCAGATAAGGGGATGGATCCATTATGATGTGGCACGGGTAAACCAGCTCTGCTGTCGGGCCCTGCTGCGGATGTCACTGATTGCACTGCGCAGTTGACCCTCGTGTGATGTGGTACGGAGAGAATCTGTCCCTTCTCCCCTTTGGGGCTAAGATGCAAATGAATGTGTTTGAGTGGATGAGTAAATTGGGAGTGTGTCGTCCTGTCTCGGCTACCTCCCTTTCCTTGGAGAAAGCAGCCTATGTATATATATATATATATATATATATATATATATATATAGTAGGTCCCCATAGTACACGAGTATATGGGCGGCAGAGGACGTCCCGTACTAGGAATTCGTGTACTCTGAATACATAAACTTATGGGAAAAATTACATATTTGCGGCACCCAGGGTTGCCAGGTGCGCGCATTTCGCGCCAGATTGGGTGACTTTGGAAGATGATTTGTGCTTAAATTTGAACGGCTGTGCGTTGCGCTTTTTTGGGCGATTTTTGAAATGACTATGAGCATATTAGGCGATTTTGTTATATGGATGCAATGTTAAAAAAAAAAAAGTAAGAAGACATGGGGTATGCATGATGTACTAATACTCGTATGACTCAGTAATCATTTCCCTGCCACTCCCCAAACGCATTGTGAAGCCTCAGCTACTATAATTAGCATCTCCACCTGACCTGCGTTTCCATGACCCCAAGTGTGTGTGTGTGTGTGTGTGTGTGCCTTTTGTTTTAATCCTAAGTCCTCAAGGCGCAAGGCTACACCTTTCTAGTGAGTGCAAAGCTGGTCTTGTTAGTCTGTCTTCATATGGAAGGTTCCGAATATCATGTCTCATTTTTGTCATTCTTGTCAGCATTTTCGAACGAATTTATATCCACTCCTATATGCTGCTGCTACAGTGCTAATGTCCATCACTGATGTTCAGTACAGTTAGCACCAGAGTCATAATGACCACCCAGTTCCTCCCCTACACCCTTTACCAAGCCTGCCCAACCCAACCCTGATCCCATAATTACTGACAACGCAAAGCTCTCTCCCTCTACCCCATCTACCACTCCATGCTTTCTGTACCATCCTTCTCTCTCTCTCTCTCTCTCTCTCTCTCTCATCCAGATTAAATCGTCTCCACTCATCCTATTATCCCCCTACCCTTCCCCAAAGAGCAATTGCCACCTCCTTGTAAATGTTACACAGGCGAGACCGTCTGACCTTCTCTCACCTGACCCCACTCTTCCTTGGTCTGACTTTCTGACCGCCACCTACTACTACTACTACTATTACTATACCACACACACACACACACACACACACACACACACACACACACACACACACACCTCTACGGGTTAAGAATAGAGAAGAATTACTATAATTGGCTCTCACCACTTCCAAGACTGATGGAGAAGTGTGTGTGTGTGTGTGTGTGTGTGTGTGTGTGTGTGTGTGTCATTTTGCTGTCTGCGCTTTTTGGGCACGTTTTCGGGATGGATTGGGCGCCAACAGCACCCACTGACCTGGCAACACTGGCGGCACCCCCCTTCATGGGCAACCAAACCCTTGAGACTCCTTTCAGACCTAAGTATTGTACTGTACAGGGAAACTATCTAAGACGTATTACCTAAGATAAAGTAAACCAATAAGATTATGGCTTTACTAAATCAACAAGGATTTGGCTTAATTAAACCAACAAGAATATGGATGCTCACCTTAACCCAAGGGAACAACAGGCTTAATGCAGGTAAGAAGGGGACCCGAGGCATGGTGAAGTACCTAGCTTGGGTTTCGGGAGAATTTGCCATCAAGTCAATTCGCCATCACAACAATAACAAGACAATTCGCCGTCATTAATGAAGACAGGTATGGGTGACGCTAGAATATGTATTCAAAGGCGACTACAGCAAGGAAGAGACAAGTTAATTATTGTCTGACGGCGAATTGACTTGATAGCGAATTGTCTCGGAACCCTAGTGTGCACCTGCTGCACCACCCGCCACACCACCCGACACACCACTCTCGTCATCAGCACTTTCGACACTTTCACTAGCTAATGCACTCACTTCGTTCATAAACCCTTCAAAGTGAAGCCATCACTTCCTCCACCCACAACTGACAGTGTTCGATGTTCTTGAATACCTTCCTGAATTTATCTAGAGCACACAGGACCTGGCTGAGCGCCATCATCGACAAGTGTCCACTCTCCATCACTGGTGCTCGGCACTTATTGGGGTGGCAGTGTCGCGAGCTCAGGGTAAACCCAGGATTTGGGCAACTCTTTGCTGCCGTCTAGCCTACAACGAGTTCAACTCGCGTACTATTAAAAAATACACTAACATTTGGAAAAAAATAGGTACAGTCGCCAAACTTTCCACCTGGGCCATCTAGCCGCGAGAGGTGGACAACGGGTGCTGGCAACAGTGTATGTTTGTTCGTGTGTACATGCTCGACGAAAGTTCGGATCATCAACTCTCTTCATCCGTAGTGAACCTCAGTCAGAGTCAGAGTTCATCCCATAAATGGCTGGGTACGGAGTTGGCTGGGGAGAAAAATGTCTCAGGAGTAAGGCGGCTTTCCCATCGGCTCAGCCAGTTGCATGAAACTGGTCGCATGGGAAACTGTTGTGTGCCACAGGTGGCGCAGACCAAGGCCAATTAAATAAGACTTTATTAATTTTATAAGGAGGTACTATATATACTGTATATTATGGTATAAATATATACCTTTATATATAGTACAATAACATATACTATGCTTATTTGGCCTTAGTCCGTGCAACCTGTGACACGCAACAATTCCATGCAACCGGTTTCCTGCAACTGGTGGAGCCGGTGGGAGAGCTGCTTAAGAGGGAAGCTTGGCATGGTGAATGCCAGGGTAGGCGCCGGACGGGGGGGGGGGTTACGTTATTCATACCGCCAGTGATAATACTTGCCGAACTAGTTTTTGAGATCCATTAGCATTCTACTAAATATTTGCAGTCTTAACAATACTAAACATTTTATTTTCTATAACATGTTAATGCACTAAATACTTGAATCGCTCCAAGCTTCTCTCTCTCTCTCTCTCTCTCTCTCTCCTTATATCAGTAATTCCATATCATAGGGTTATCGCTTGATAACATTATCAGTACAGGTTGAAGAGGAATGCATTTACATAACATCGCATCCAGTTACCAGTAAGATTACCTGTCATTCACATCATGAATGACACTGACCAATAAACATTAGGATGATGTTCAGACACTGTTAACGGTTGCTTACATCCTCGTTGGTAGTACTTCAAGTAAGTGTTTTTATGTGTTCTGTGGTGCACCACGAAGAGGTAGGAGGCTAAAATACTGTCACCTCAACAGGCAAAGAGTTTATGCATACTCTTGTCGAAGAGGCTATTACATCAGCTATGATAATGACTTACCGTATCATATTTCATATGACTATGGTCATTACAGCACATCTTTGTAGTCCATTCATCTAACGAATGATTGAATTACACATTAGAAGGAAAATTGATTGTGAGCGGTACCGCTTATGTGTGAAGTCACACATTTACACGCTCATCGATTATGCACCGAACAACATTATCTCACATTACAGCAAGATGAAGACACCACCTCTCCATCACAGTATGCAAAAGCTTCCAGTCATTTTAAGCACAATTGCTATTGATTCATGAATTGTTGGGACATTTATATTACTATTGCCTGTGATATTACTTATGTGATTGGTAAATGCAACATAAAGAACATGAAATTATCATTACAGGCTGTAACACTGATTTTATTATTTTAAATCCCACGAACCTAGGCGCTTTAGCGCCCGTCGACTCATGACTAACTGACTCAAGGCAGCCTTAACGAACGAGTTTCAGCCTCCGACGTCAACAGTTCCTTATTTCTCCTACTTAGCTTAAATTAATATCCGCTCAATGAGTAATCCTGTAACGATTAATGACCTCACTTATCTAATCATGTCTCAGATCAAGAATGGTATTTCAACAGGTGTAATCGTGACCGGCCCAGGACTGGCCAAATGCGAACAGACACCGGTATCTATTTTTCTCGTGTAAGGGCCGGTCACACGACGGTTCTTCCCCCCAATATTCAGTAGACAATTTTTAGCCATGGGTTGTCATGTAATAATGAAAAAGAATACGTTTATAATTATGTAATATATGTAAAGATGCGGTCTTTTAGGTTATTTTCCTTATTGTTTTCAGTATTCGCATTATCCAGTACTTTCAAGAAGTTCCTTTGAAATTCTATCTGCTAAAATTGTAGACTGAATATTGGATGAACTCTGACTGAGGTTCAGTACGGAAGACGAGAGCTGATGATCCGAACTTTCGTCGAGCATGTACACACGAACAAACATTACACTGTTGCCAGCACCCTTTACCCACCTCTCGCGGCCAGGTGGCCCAGGCGGAAAGTTTGGCGACTGTACGTGCGTACAGTAAGGATCACCTACTCCGAATTCACGTAACGTGGGTACCTACTGTATGTATGTATATTTATATATGTATATCTATCTATCTATCTACCAATATATATATATATATATATATATATATATATATCATCATCATCATCAGCCGTTTGAGTATCCACTGCAGGACCGGCCTATCCCGACCGAAGTCGGGACGATACAGCCAATGTATCTCTACCAAGTGGCTTAGCCTGTCTGGTAGAGATTGTATGTAGGGTGAGAAGTGCTTGTAAGTGTAACTGTAGTGTTGGAGTGGCTCTGGATGTGTGTGTAGTCTGTGAACCAAGAGTAATCGGCCCGCGCAAGGCGACTGGGGGCAAGCATACTTTACAGTAAGCGACAGTGGTTCAACCACAGCACCCCTTGTGTCCGCCAATGCAGTACGTGGCCGGGTGAACATTCCCAAAATTTATTACCCTAGCGGGGCAAGAACCCTGGCTTACCTGTTTACGAAACGCACACTCCACCACTGTACCACAGAGGCTCCATATATATATATATATATATATATATATATATATATATATATATATATATATATATATAATCAGTCATAACAATACCACTGCTGAACAAGAGCTCCCCAGCCTTCTCCACAAATTCCTTGATTGAGTAGCCTATGCCAGGTTTCCAAGCAAACTACTGTATCTCGTTTCTCTACCTGCTGTCTGGCCTTTTTCTGCTATGCTTAGTATCATTTGGAGTCCAGTCAGTAAGCCTCTTGCTCCATTTGTTATCCCTTATTCTTGCTACATGAACTGTAAACGTCCGTGTCTGTTTTTTTATTACTTCACAGTATCTTTGAATTTAGTCTACTCACTCACCCATGGTGATCTTTTCCTGTGTCTGCAAGATGTTTCGAAAAAAAATATATATCTATATATCTATATATATATAAATAGATAGATAAGTAGGTAGATATAGATATAGATATAGATAGAAATTTATGTGTCCGACCCTGGGTATAGGCTTCACAGCCTGCTACCAAGGCCCAGTAGTCCTCCTACATACTATACACCTCTACATGTCACCACTTCGGCACTAACACTCACCGTCCATACTGAAAACATGCTTGGGCTGTCTCAAACAGGACTCATGTATTGGTATTAGCGGGAGTATTTTTACGACATGTCGGCGGGTCTTCTGGTAGGTCAGTAAAGTCTGTTTTACTTAAATTCAAATTCTTAAACTGTTCCCTGCCCCAGCGGGGATTTGAACGTGGGTCCGGTAGGACTGCAGGCCACCTCTCTACCGATGAGCCACCGATTGAGCCATATATATATATATATATATATATATATATATATATATATATATATATATATATATATATATATATATAGATATATATATATATCATTAGCCATAGCAATACCACTGCTGAACAAATGCCTCCCCAGCCTTCTCCACGAATTCCTTGATTGTGCCAATCCCGTCCAGGTTTCCCGGCAAACTTCTCTATCTCACCTCTCTACCATCTGTTTGGCCTCTTTCTGCTATGCTTAGTATTTCCAGGAGTCCAGTCCTTAAGCCTCTTGCTTCATCGGTTATCCCTTATTCTTGCTACATGACCTGTCAACCTCCATTTCTGTTTTTTAATTACTTCACAATCTTTGAATTTAGTCTGCTCCCTCACACAAGGTAATCTTTTGCTATGGCTTCAAGATGTTCCGAATATATATATATATATATATATATGGATGCAAGAGCTTATAGAGGTTGGGCGAGTGGACTTTCTGACCACTACTTGGTAGCCAGAATCAAGATCCAAGTAAGATGGAGAAATAGAAGAAGGGAAGGACGGGAGGAAGGAGTAGTTGCAAGGAGAGTGGAAAGGTTACAAGAGGATGAGAAAAAGGGAGAATATATGAGAGAAGTACATGAACCATTGGGTAAATATGAATTGGAGCCGATGGGGGACGTGGAAGGTGTGTGCAAGATATTTACAGAAGAAATATATGCAGCATGTAATGTGGTGTGCGGGGTGAAGAGAAGACGGAAGGGGGTGCAAAGAACAGCATGGTGGAATGAAGAGGTGAGACAGGCTATGGCACAAATGAAGAAAGCATACAATGAATGGCTGAGAAATAGGGGCGTGGAAGAAGTTGAGAGGTGGAAGAGAGAGTTATATGTATGAGTAGAAAGGAAGAGAGAAGTGAAAAGATTAGTAAGAGAGAGTAAGAAGAGAGTGGATGAGAAATTTGGAAGGAATTTGAGTGTAAATTGGAGGGACTGTAAGAAAATGTTCTGGAAAGAGGTAAAAAGAGTAAGACAGGGTGGCAGTGAAGTTATTAGGGGAGTGAAAGATAAAAATGGTAGATTACTAGTGGAGAAGGGAGAAAAAGTGAGCAGATGGAGAGAACACTTTAAGGAATTGTTGAACATAAAGAATGGAAGTAATGCTAGTATAAGTGGCTGGGGAATGGCTGGGAGAACAAGGGAGGTGAGAGAACAGGAAGAAATCAGTAGGACAGAAGTTGTGGAAGCAAAGAAGAAAGTCAAATTTGGGAAAGCCTCAGGAATTGATGAAGTGTGTGGTGAAATGCTGAAGCATTGGGGAGAGATAGTAGTAGAATGGATGTGAAAGATGTGCAAATTGGCCTGGGAGGAAAGTAGAGTCCCGGAGGATTGGAAGTCAGGTATAAATATTCCCTTGTACAAAGGAAAAGGAGAAAAAGAAGTCTGTGCTAATCATAGGGGCATTTGCCTTCTTAGTGTAATAGGAAAAGTGTATGGTAGGATACTTATTGACAGAGTTAGGGAAATAACAGAGGAATTAGTTGGAGAAGAACAGGGAGGCTTTAGGAAGGGAAGAGGTTATGTAGATCAGATATTCATTCTTAGATCTTTAGTGGAAAAGTTTCTAGAAAAGGGAAAGAAGTTGTATGCACCCTTCACGGATTTGGAGAAAGCATATGGCAGGGTGGATAGACAAGGATTGTGGAAAGTATTAAGAATATACTGAATAGATGGGAAGTTGTTGAATGCTGTGAAGTGTATGTACGATGTGCTAAGGCTGCAGTGCGTGTGGATGGTGAAATGAGTGAATTTTACTCTTTGAAGGTTGGGTTGAAACAGGGATGTGTCATGTCTCCATGGTTGTTCAATCTGTACATGGATAGGGTAATAAGAGAGATACAAGGTAGGGCAGTGGATGTTGGAGTGGCCCAAAGGAGAGAGGGTAGTGTTTGGAAACTCCCTGTACTGCAGTTTGCAGATGATACTGTGTTGTTAAGTGAAGACGAAGGGGAGCTGCAAGGCTTGGTGGATGAGTTTGGGAGAGTGTGTAAGAAACGGAATCTAAAGGTGAATATAGGGAAGAGTAAAGTGATGGTCTTTGCAAAAGGTGAAGTTAATGAATGTACACTTGTACAGTGAGGTTGGATGGTGAGGAAATGGAATATGTGAGTACGTTTTAGTACTTGGGGAGTGTGATGATAAAGGATGGAAGTTTGGAGGGTGAAGTGCTTGAAAGGGTATAACAAGGAAGAAAGGTTGCTGGTTCTTTGAAAGCAGTGATAAGAAACGGAAGTGAGCATGGAAGTATAAAAGTTACTGCATGACAGTATTGTGTTCTCGTACCAACTCTAACGTATGGAAGTGAAGCTTGGACATTGTTGGAGGGACAGAAGACAAGTGTGAGAGCTGTGGAAATGAGTTATTTAACAGAAGCCTGTGGAGACACATGGAGAGACAGGATGACAAATGAGGATATAAAGGAGAGTTGTTGTGTGGATGTGAATGTGATAGGAAGCGTTAGGAGGAACACACTGAGGTGGTTTGGCCATATGGGGAGGATGGAGGTGAGAGACTGCTGAGGAGAGTGTACAGTATGTGAATGAGGTGGAGGGGGGGGAGAGGGAGGGGTAGGCCGAGGATGAGATGAAGGGATGGAGTGGAGAGGTATATGAGAGAGGGGGGGGGGTGAGTTGGGAGCAGGGCAGTGAAATGGCGGGGGACAGGGCGACGTGGAGGCAATTTGTTTGTGGCCACCTCGTGTGGGATTAAGGCGTCTGGCAATAGATAGATAGATAGATAGATAGAGATATATATACTCAGACACACACACACACACACACACACACACACACACACACAAACTTATATATATATATATATATATATATATATATATATATATATATATATATATATATATATAATCCTCTCCCCCACAAAAAAGTTGCTTAGGACCTTCTGTTGTTTGCTCAAGGGAAAAAAAAATATGAGAAGTTGACTCCATATATATATGTCGTGCCAAACTATCCGTTCGCCGAAGCCTCGTGCACAAACAATAAATTTAAAAATCCGAAAAAATTGACACCGTACCTATTTCATGAAAAATAGCCAAAAATATGACAGAACAAGAGGGCATGACATAACATATATAGATGAGTACTTACTTTCATCAAATTTTGTTTTCCTATGATCATGTCTGTTTGTGTGTCTGCCGTGTAAACTTTTTTTTAATGTAAGGAAGAAAGAACCAAAGTCCAGGAGCCCGCATTCCGTTCTCTCCAAGAAAAAAACAAAAACAATACATCAGAGAGCCAGTTGAAGTTCCGTTCTTTTCTAGATGCCTGGACACACTGCGCTTGAATGATCATAGGAAGTAGGAACTACGAATGAGGAAGACAGTTCCAGAGTTAACCTGTTGCATAAATGAAGAACTGGGAGTAATTGTTGACTCTGCATTAAAAAGATGAACAGAAAAGGGATGAGAGTTGCTAGACAGAGCTATGTGTCCATCGTACTGAGTGAGGGGGTGCAAGCAGTAGCTCAGAAGAGCAGTGACCATTAAAGTCTCAACAGAAAAGCGATAAAGATGCAGCAGTGCAGGAATGAGACTAAGCTTGATGGAAGCCAGTAAGACTATCTATCTATCTATCTATAGCCCGACGCCCTAATCCCGCAAAGGGTGGCCGCAGACAAAACGCCTCCAAGTCGCTCTGTCATCCACCATCAGACTACCCTCCCCCCAACTCCCCCCCCCTCCCTCATATACCTCTCAACTCCATCCCTTCACCTCATCCTCGGTCTACCTCTCCCTCTCCCTCTCCCTCTCTCCACCTCACCTACATACACCCTCTTAGTCAGTCTGACATTCTCCATTCTCTTCACATGTCCAAACCACCTCAGTGTATTTCTCCTAATCTTCTCAACCACATCCACATCCACCCCACAGCGTTCCTTCACTTCTTCATTCGTCAACCTGTCCCTCCATGTCACTCCACATACTCCTCTCAAGTAATTCATTTCCACTGCTCTCACTCTTGATTTGTTCCCCTCTTGCAAGGTCCATCCCTCGCTTCCATACGTTAGGGTAGGGATCACAATACTATCATGCAGTGACTTCTTAACTTCCATACTCACCTCCCTATTTCTCATCACTGCTTTCAGTGTACCAACAACCTTCCTTCCCTGCTGTACCCTTTCACGCACTTCATCCCCCAGAGTTCCATCCTTACTCATCACACTACCCAAGTACTTGAATGCACTCACATTCTCCATATCCTAACCATCCAACCTCACTGCACACTCTGTGACTTCATTCCTCTCAAACACCATAACTTTACTTTCAGATTCCTCCTCCTACACACTGTCCCAAATTCATTCACCAAACCTTGCAACTCCCATTCATCTTCACTCAACAGTACTGTATCATTAGCAAACAGCAACACCAGAAACTTCCAAATCTCACCCTCATTCATTAGAGCCACCCCCACATCCATTGCCCTACCTTGCACCTCCTTTACAACCCCATCCATGTATATATTAAACAGCAATGGAGACATCACACAACCCTGTTTCAGTCCCACACATAGATCAAAGAACTCACTCAGCTCACCTTCCACTCGCACTGTAGCCCTAGCTCCCTCGTACTTACTCTTCGCAGCACTCAACAATTTCCCCTCCACTCCATATATTCTTAATACCTTCCACATACCTTGCCTATCTATTCTGTCATAAGCTTTCTCCAAGTCCATGAAGGGAGCATACACTTTCCTTCCCTTTTCTAGGTACTTCTCCACTAAACATCTTAGAACAAATATCTGATCTACACACCCTTTTTCCCTTTCTAAATCCCCCTTGTTCTTCTCCAACTAGCTCCTCTGTCATATGCCTAACCCTATCAATGAGTATTCTACCATATATTTTACCAGTCACACTAAGAAGGCAAATATCTCTATGGTTACCACATACTTCTCTCTCCCCTTTTCCTTTGTATAAAGGAACAATTATACCTGATTTCCAGTCCTCTGGAACCCTTCCCTCTTCCCAAGCCAATCTACACAACTTCCATATCCACTCCACAACAATCTCACCCCCATACCTAAGCATTTCACCACACACTCCATCAATTCCTGGGGCCTTTCCCAACTTAATCTTCTTCATCGCTTCCACTACTTCCACCCTACTGATCTCTTCCTCCCTCCTCTGATCTCTTCTTCTCCCAGCCATTTCCCAACCACTTATACTCGCACTGCTCTCACTCTCTACATTCAACAAATCCTCAAAGTGCTCCTTCCATCTCCTCAAAAACTCTCTCTTCTCCACCAACAATCTATTATTCCTATCTTTCACTCCCCTACTATTTCCCCTTTCACACTGCCTTACTTTCTTTACCTCCTTCCAAAACAATTTCGTACTCTCCCTTCATTTCACACTCAGATTCCTCCCAAACTCTTCATCCACTTTCTTCTTACTCTCCTTCACCAGTCTCTTAACCTCCCTTCTCCTGCTCACATATACCTCTCTCTTCTCTCTCTCATCTTCTCCCCTATCTCTACTGGCAAACCATTCAGTAACCATTCAGTAAGACGAGAAGAGTTAATGAGATGAAAAGCCTTAGACTCCACCTTGTTGAGAAGAGCTGTATGTGGGGAGCCTCCCCACACATGAGAGTTGCACTTTACATAGAGGAGAATATAACCCGTGCATAAAGTGAACCACTGTGCAAGGGTAAAGAAGGTATGGATTCGGCTTAGCACACCTCATCTTTTGGAAGCAGATTTTACATAAGATGTAATATGATCTTACCAAGATAAATCCTGAGAGAATGAAACCTCAAGTATGTTTAACCCGCGCCGTCCCGGCGACGTGAATTAATGCAGCAACATTGCAAGGTCCCTAATTGGCACAATTTTCAATTTTTTGCGAGTGATTTCGCGAGTGATTTTTGGCATGTATACACGGGACACCTTCCTCTATTCCTCTACAAGATGCCAAGCAGGAACAATGCCTTACACCGCATAATCTCTCCCCCCCACCCTGCACGCCATTGTCTCGGCAATTCACCTGTTACCAGTGACCTGGCCAATAAAGACATTCAGGGCCAGAGTGATTCCCCAATCGATGACAATTTGGAGGACAAAGTTTACATAGGATTAAAGTAAGAAACAGTCAGAAATGATGATCAGGTAATGTGGGAAAAAAAAGGTCATGAATGGTGATGAGTTAGTGAGTGAAACAATGCTTATAATGCCTATATTACTGTTTGAAAACCAATATACTCTTGTACTACATATAAATTCATACCAAGTAAATAAATAAATACTGTTTATGAGTGGATAAAATAGTTACCCTCCCATAGAACTCGTTTTCTTTGGTGCCAGCCTGTTAGAAAACCCAGTCAGGTAAGGAAGTACTCGTACCTAAATCGCATATTTTAAACCTCAGGTGAGCGATTTCTCTATGAATTTTCGATGTTTCTCACCAAAAGCGGATGTTTGGGCCCCCCCAAAAAAGGTCCAAAAACGTCGGGATGGGGCGGGTTAACCCCTTTGTTCCCAGTGTGTCCAGTAAAGGACAGAACTGGGCATTTTCAAAATTCAATAAAGAAGGGAACACCAGGGTATGGACATATGAGCTTTGCAACTATGAACCGACAGGCGGAGGGCGGTATGCCTAGCACTCTTTCAGCAAAATCCCTCATACAGGAACTCTGGGAGCAAAAAGGTTAAACACTGACAAATCTACCAATTTCTTTAACCCCTTTACGCCATGTGTCTAAGGTATAGGACAGAACTGGGCATTTCCTAAATTTAATAATGATGGGAACCCTTGGGTAGGGACCTATGAGCTTTGTGACTATGAACCGACATGCAAATTCCTCGCACAGGAACTCTGGGATCTAAGGGGTTTAAGGTGATGCAGGATTGAGCTGGATATTGTTAAACGTTACTGGGTACTCTTGTGTAAGATTTTGATGGGTTGATAGGTGTAAAAACTGAGTTTTTGCTGTATTAAAACAACAAGATAACTTTTACCCCAGCCATAGATACGAGCCAAGTCAGACATTTAGTGTTCCGTAGCCTCATCCTTGTTTGTTGATGTAACTGCTGAGATGGACTCTGCAGGAAGCAAATGGAAAGGTGAAGGGTGGAATCATGATTGTATGAGTGGGTAGGGTTAGATGTACAGTACAATTTCTTAGAAGGTCACTGATGAACAGAAGGAAGAGAGCTGGTGATAGTAGAGAGCCCTGAGGAACACGGTTATTGATAGATAAAGGAGAAGAATGGCAGCTGTCTACAACAGCAACTATAGAACAACCAGAAAGGAAGCTAGAGATAAAAGCACGGATAGAAGGATAGAACCATAAGAGGGCAGTTTGGATATTAAAGATCTATGCTAGACTCAATCGAAAGCCTTTGAGATGTCAAGTGCAATGGCAAAGCTTTCACTGAAGTCCCGAAAGGAGGATGACCAGGAGTCTGAAAGGTAGGTGAGAAGATCACCAGAAGAGTCTCCTTGACAGAACCCATACTGATGATCAGAAAGAAGGAAAGATGCTTTAAATTTTTTTGTTAAGAATAGACTCGGGAAATTTTGAGACGTAGGATGTTAACCTGCCCCGTCCCGTCGACGTATGGGTACGTTGCAATGTTTTGCATTTGCCAGTCCCGGCGACGTACCGGTACGTCGTGCAATTGCAAAGTGCATAATTTCCACAATTTTCAAATTTCGCACTTGATTTTCAGTATGTATCCTCACTTGACCTTCCCCTACCTGCCACCAGGCAGGGACACTCGGCGACCCCGTGTGACCCGCGCTAACCCACGGCTCGTTCACTCACCTGTTAGCAACGGTCCTGCTCAGACATGGCTACGAGAGGTCTCTCAGAGGTCGAAATTTAAGCCGCCCTGGACGCCTTTACAGGCGACAGTGATTCCCCACTGGACGATGAGGTTGTTGACAAAGATTATGTGCAGCCAGAGGAGGAGGAAACTACCAGCAGTGGTGAAGAAACCCCGTCCCCCAGGAAGTGGCAGTACGTGACTTACCGTGCTGCTAGAGAGGGGCAGCCGGCCAGGAAACCACGTGCAACATCCTATGCCCAGCCCCAACGTGATGTGGAACCCGAATTTGATGACGAGGATGAGGACGAGGACGGAGTCATGGGACATGCTGCCACGTGGTATGGACGTGAGGTGATTACTCATCGTGGCCCTGAGCGCACACCACGTCGGATGAGCAGGTATGGGCCTAGTATTTTGTTTGGGGAGGTAGGAAGTGCCGTGGAGGGAGTGGGGAGTGAAAGGGAAAGTACAGGGAGGAGTATGGAAAGTGAGAGTGGCGTGAGTGAGTCATCGCTCTCCCTAGGTGGTGTGAGGTGGCGGGGTGTATCACTTGGGTGAGTGCGGGTGCGTTCTGTATCACGTGGGGTTGTGATGGAGGGGGAAAGTGGAGAGGATCCACTCCCAAGCACGTCTTATGCTCCCCAGTATCCCCAAACACGTGGGCGAGTTAGGGTGCGTGAAAAATCACATGGTGCTGTGATGGAGGGGGAAAGGGGGGAGGAACCACTCCCCAGCACGTCTTATGCTCCCCAATATTCACGAACTTCATCCCCACAGCCCCCTAATGTTCCTCAAGGCCGTAAGGGTAAGGGAAAGGGAAAGGGTAAAGGCAGAGGGAAGAGGAGTGAGAGTGGGGAAGCCTTCCGCACTCCTTCTCCCCAGCCTCCCCCACCAGCATCTCCTCCCCACCCAGACGAAAGCGGTGATGGGGATGATGGGGACGAGGGATTTGTGGGATGGAATTGGGAGGATGGGTGTGATTTTTCTCCCCTCATTCACCCCTTCACTGAGCATGGGCGCACTGGCTGCATTGCTCCAGGAATTCACCGTAATTCCACCAGGTTGGATTTTTTCCACCTGTTTTTTAGTAAGGCATTCGTGGAGCAGATTGTTTACCAAACCAACCTTTTTGCAAGCACCCAATGCCTTGAGAGTGAAAGATTGGGAACAAGGAGTAGGCATTCTATCATATATGATTACCCTGTCTCCCTTTCAGAAATGTTCCTATTTTTTGCCCTGGTCCTTTTGATGGGTATTATATGAAAAAACAGAATTCCGGCTTACTGGACAAGGGACCCTGTTATGCTTACACCAATATTTGGGCAAGTCATGAGCCGTAATCGGTTTCAACAAATTCTAAGTCGCCTCCTTTCTATGATGCTCATGATCCTGCAAATGCGAACGACACAGATAAGATGAGGTGAATTAGGTTGGTCTTTGATCACCTGAGGCAAACCTTTCGTTCGTCATTTTATCCCTATAGAGACCTCGTCATAGACGAGAGTCTCGTGTTGTGGAGAGGTAATATTTCATTTAGGCAGTATATACCCAGCAAAAGGCACCGTTTTGGGTTCAAGATCTTTGTTATGTGTGACTGTAGGACTGGATACGTGCAAGACATAGTCTTGTACACCGGTGCACAGACAGACATATTAGAAGATCGGAGTATTGGACTGTCGGGAGCAGTGGTAAAGACAATGACAGAAGACTACCTTCATCGTGGTCACGTACTCTACCTGGACAACTGGTACACTAACCCTCTTCTCGCTCGTTATCTTCACATGCATGAAACGGGAATCTGTGGAACCGTGAAGGTGAACCGGTGTCACATGGCCAAGGTAGGGCGGAAACTTGACAGGAATGAGGTTGTCTTCTTCAAAGCCAACAACATCCTTGCAACTGTGTGGAACCATAATAGAGAAGTAAGCCTCTTGTCAACGGTTCACCGCCCCTTGATGCACCGTACTGATTCCGTTGATTACCGGAACGAGAACAGGCGTCACATTTGGAAACCTGAGTATGTCATGGACTATAACATAAACATGCGCCTGGTGGACCAGTCAGACTCCATGATATCGACGGTAGAGTGTGCCAGGACCACGATGAAGTGGTATAAGAAACTGTTCTTTCACTTGCTAGACATCACTGCTCTGAATTGCCACCACCTTCACGCCATGACAACAGGAGTTCAGGAAACCTTTGAAGGGTTTGTGAGGGAGCTCACAAGAGAGATGTTTGCATGGTATGCTGTTGAAAGGCCCCAACATCGCACCTGCACTGCCCCTATTGCCCAAACTCCCTAGAGAATATCCGGCCGCCATTTCCCCACTCCTATCCCTCCCCAGCCAAACAGACCTAGGCCCCAAAGCATGTGTCACGTGTGTAGCAATTCCCGGGTGAGACTCACCACACAGAGGAAGGACATCCGCTATGAGTGCGTCGAGTGTGACGTGGGTCTCTGTATTCACCCAAGTTTCAGCGAATATCACACCTTGATGCAATTCTAATACGGTGTGAATGCCATAGGACGCTGAAACTAAGAAGTAAATGCGACAAGCAGACGCTCAGTGAAATTATCAGTCATGTTGATCTGAAAATATTAGTATAAAGTGCATATGGGTATAATATAAGTGCAAAAATTGTAAGTGTATAAATATGCTGTAAGTGGACACATACCTAGCGAGGGTTTTTTGATGCGATATTCTGTCGCTCAGTGCAATAAATAAGGCCCGTAAATATGTAAATATTATTATTGGAAATGCAAACGGGTATAATATAAGTTCAAATTATTGTAAGTGCTGAAATATATTCTAAGTCAAAATATTCCTAACGTGTGTATAGAGATGCGATAGCCTGATGCTCAATGGAATGAATAAGGCCCGTAATTATGAAAATAGAAGTCAACAAGTGGGAAAGTGTGTAATATATGTGAAGAATTTGTATGTAAGTGTTTGAGTATTATGTTGGTCGAAACATTCATTGCGAGGGTATTTTCATGCGATATTCTGACGCTCACTTGAATAAATAATGCCAGTAACTATGTATAGTGCAGTATAGGGGTGTAAACGTGTGTAATGTAAGTGGGAAAGTATAACTGGAGTGAAAAAATAAAGTAGAAGATGAAACACGAGTGTTTGAGATTGTGCTTGCTACGTGAATATGCCCTAGCATTTTGCTAAATGCCCTTGTAATGAATGTAAATAATTGAAAACGTTTACAGTCGTGGAGGAAAGGTTCTATGTAAAGGAAAAAATAATAGGAAAGTGATAAAACAATTGGGTATGTTGAAATACGAGTCATAGCGAGTGCGCTTAGTAAGCCGATGTGCGCTAAACTTATGCTGCATGTCATCATAATGAATGAAAACATCTGAAAACATTTACAAACAGTGAAAATAGGTAAAATGTCAATGAAACAGAAGTATACAAGTAGAAAAAATGATATGTAGACTGATACAAGAAACTTAGCACATAGCATGATACCACTCGAACCTAACTCACTATGCTCGCATGATGGTACAATGCTTATTTTTCATATATATGTGTTTGAAATCCATTATATTGCTACTCTTATTGTTTATTAGTTCAAATTCAATAAATATAGAGGTGTTGTTTGCTGTTTCTCCCAATATTTCCTACCATAGAAAGCGTGAGCGCCTCACACGTCAATGATAGAATACGATACCTGGTGCGGGGGACCTCACCTGTTCCGACCACTTATGGACCACGGTAAGCCCTTTCTTGGTGATTTTCCTTTGTTTCTCAACCGAAGTGGAAGTTTTAGCCAATAAAATTTTTTTCCAAAATAGCTCGGGATTGGGGGATGTCGGAGGTGCGGAAAACCTCGGGACGTGACGGGTTAAAGCATTTGGTGATAGATAGAGGGTTGAGAATGGTCACCCTTCTTTGGGACAGGGTGAATAAGGGCAAACTAAAGCAAGAAGGAAAGGTAGAAGTTGACAGACAGAGTCAAAAAAGTTTACCTAGGCAGGGTGTAAGCACACAAGCGCATTTCTTGTAAACAAAAGAACGGACCCCATCAGGCCCATATGCCTTGTTAGTACTGAGGCCAATGATGGCAGAAAATTCATCAGTTGCAGAAATTTTACCGTTACCCATGAGGAAGTCAGAGGGGGGGAAGTGATGGAGGAACAGCACCGAAATTGTCTAAGGTGCAATTGGAATAGAGTCTGATCGAGGGTAACTGCTTTATCAGTAGAAGAAATAGTTACAGAGACATTAGAGTCGATAAGATGAGGGAAGCATGATGAGGTAAAGTTGTTAGAAAGGTTTTTGATAAGGTGCCAGAAGGAGCCAGAAAAATTGGAGTTGGAGAGTTCAGAGCATTTAGTGGGGATGAAACTATTATTAGGAAAGCGAAGAACAGATGTAGCACGATTCTGGACAGAAACATAAAAAAAGATGAGATTCGGGGGTAGGTTGGCTTTGGTACCTTTTATTGGCCTTCTCCTTGTTGAGGAAAGCATTAGAACAAGCGTGATTAAATCAAGGCTTCTTTGCATTAATCAATGGGTATGCGAAAGGATTGTATCCATCCATGCCAGAGAGAATAACCTCCATAATGTGCATATCACACTCAGATGGCTCTCGGCCATGGAAGCAATAATCATTCCTGGGAAAATCATTGAAGTACTGCCTGAGGGCCACCCGATCAGCAGCACCAGAGTGCCACAACCGACGTTTTTTGGAGGGTCCACAGGCTGTACTGCAGTGATAGGACAAGTTAAGATGATAACGTCATGGTTGGATGAGCCCAACAAAGAGGAAAGATTGAGTGTAAGCAGAAGGATTAGGTTTAAGGAAGAGGTCAAGTGTGTTGGAACCCTCTCCAAGGCAATCAGGAATATGGGTAGGGTGCTCTACAAGTTGCTCTAGGTCATTAATCCGTATCATGGTGGACAAAAAAAAATAAAATAAAATAAATAAATAAAATAAAGTGATACACTTACACCGGCCGATTTTTTGTTTTTTCTGGCTAAATGGGCTTAATGAATCAATATAAGATCCTGGCACTACAAAAAAATTATCATTAATTCCAGAAAGTTGGTTGAATAGAGTTGGGCTGGTGTCACTTGGCCTCTGAGATCTTAAAGGTTACTGAGAGAGTAGAGCAGCTGTGAGCTTGTGAACTATTTTTGGATATTTTTTTCTGGATAAATACATCAATATAAAATCCGTGGCACACATAAAAGAAATCATGAAAGCCAGAAAGTTGGTAGAATCGAGTCGGGTTGATGCCACTCGCCCTCTGAAATCTTCAAGGTTACTGAGAGAACAGAACAGCTGTGAACTTGTGAATCCATTTTTTTTTCGCAACTAATGGGCTTAATACATCAATATAAGGTTCCTGTCATTGATAAAAGTAATCAACAACGACAGAAAGTTGGTTGAATCGAGTCAGGTTGGTGCCACACGACATCTGAAAACTTCAAAGTTTACTGAGAAAGCAGAATGGCAGTGAGCCTGTGAAGCCTGTCATTCACTTTCCGTGATGCTCCCAAATCAATGTTGTAAGTGGAGTGGAGAAATGTCTGAAGTTAGCGAGACACGTTATTACCTTCCATTTTACTTCAGTTGCTTGCAATTACTATTCAATGCCGCAGTGGCATTTTAGAGAGTGATGTAGATCTACGTTGTGACCATGGTACAGGTTAAGGATAGAAAAGATGTAGGTTTGTTCACCCAGTGGATCAGTGAAAGGAGAGGAGAGCCAAAGGTGGTGGTGAACATTGAAATCTAATAGAATGGAGATTTCAGAGAAAGGAGAAATGAGTAGGATGTGTTCCATCCTAGACGTACGATAGTCGAAGAATTTTTCATAGTCAGTAGAACTAAGGGATAAGTAAATAGCACAGTCATATTTAGTCTGAGAATGACAGGAAAGCCGAAGTTAGAGTCGAGAATTCAGAAGAATAAAGTTTAAGAACACGAGAGCAAGATAAGTCGCTGCGTACATATACACAACAGCCACCTTTGGCTTTATAATGAGAATGTATTAAGCAGGAAGATACAGAATAGGGTTTGCTATCAGAAAGTCAGAGGAAAGGCCGTGAATGTTGCAGAAATGATGAAGAAGTCAGTCAGACAGTGGTTCCAGGCATCTTGCTGGGTTGTCGCCAGGAAAGGGGTGGATGGTGAGGGCATTTGTGGTATCCCCTCCCGCCCAAGGGACTCCGTGGCTTGATTATAAGACGCCATTATGGTTGAGTTTTGAATAGGAAGTGTAGTGTGTAATGTTAATGTACATGTAGTTTGGTATTGACAGTTAGAGAAACTTGTACGGGAGAGAAATGCTGAAAAAGTTCAGTAAAGGGGGATGGCCAGAAACTACTTCTAAAGGGTGATGAAACGGACGCTCCAGCACTCCCTGTCATCAGCTTTTCATCTACCTTGAGAGTACCGCCCAGCTCAGCTATTGCTACAGTCTACTCTAATAGTGTGCAGAGAATCACACAAAAACAGTAAGAGATATCGACAGACTCTTAAAAGCAAAAGCTATTAGGGGTCATATGGATTGTCTTGTGGTCATAGAAATTTTCCAAACAATCCATCTGTGTATCTGTGCCAACCGTGTACCTGCACCCTAGGAGAATAGCCGCAGTGTAGGCTATTGTTCACAAGCAGAGAGATATCAACAAACTCCAAAAGCAAAAGTTGTTAAGAATCCTGTGGAGTGTGCTGTAGGCAAAAAAAATAAAAAAAATAAAAATAAAAATACAATATGGAAATGTCAACCACGTGGCTGCGTCAAGACAGAATAACCGTCAGTGAGATATGGAAGGACCGGGAAAACTTTTACATGCTTCCATAGTTTCATCTAAAATAATTGTAAGGTCATGTCTGTCTGCGTGTTCGTCTGTCTGTAGTGCGAACTTTGAGCCGAGAATCATGGAAAAACGTAAGGAATATTGACAAACTGCTAAAGCAAAAGCCGTTAAGAACTCTCTTGAGGTATGCTATAGGAAATAACATTTTTCAGAAAAACTGACCTGGTTCCTGAGTTGTGCCAAAATTGCAACTGAGCTAGGCGTAGATCACAAACAGTAAGGGTACGGCCACACTGAACGCTATTTGCTGAGAGGGTAGAGGGTAGAGGGCTACCTAGTGGGTAGAGGCAAGTGATGCTGTGGCCACATCGGAAGAGGGAAAATCGCGAAGGATGTCAATCACTGTTCAGTGCCTGCCACACCCTCTTGGTGCAATGTCACAGTCAAAACTCTCTAGAAAATTGCTTCTAGGTGAGACTGTGTCTTTGAAATTTGATGACTTGAATGTCGGTAGATCTTGCTGGATTCACGACTTCAACAAGCAATAAGCAAGACGTGGTGAATTCAACAATGTGTACTATCAAGCTCGCATGTATGACGATAAGCTTTTTTTGGTACTTATGGATGACTTAGGGAACATTTGTTTGTTTGATGAATACAGTAAACTGGAAGTGCGACTGACAAAACTGACAACCAACATCAGTGAACCACTTAGTGCTGAAGAGAGACTGGTTATAACATTGAGGTATGGACATTTTCAAGGTAAATCACAACCACGTATACATAACGTACATCAAATTTATTACAGAAATTAAACAAACCTGTAAAGAAATGGTAAATACTTGTACAAAAATTAGTGCAATGTAACAGTACTTGCTCAGGCATAAGGAATCAACTGACTAGCACCTCAAAAATACGTGAAACAAAAAATCTAATTTCTCATTTGAACATAGGAAAAAGTACCTGCAATGGATCATATGTTATTTTTCTTCTTTGGAGAGCATACGATGCATCTCATAATATTTTGGTATTTACATTTCACGTAACATATACTACGTAATTGTATCATTTTTTTTAAAGGTAAATCACAACCATGTATACATAACGTACTTCAGACTTATTAAAGATATTAAACAAATCTGTCAAGAAACGGTAAATACCTGTACAAAAGTTAGTGCAGTGTAACAGTACTTGTTCAGTACTAAGGAATCAACTGAATAGCATCTCAAAAATGTGTGAAAATTTTTCATTTGCACATGCAAAAAAAGTACTTGTAATGGAGCATTTGTTAATTTTCTTCTTTGAAGAACATATTATGCATTTCATAATATTTTTACATTCACATTTTATATAAGTAAGGACCATATGGTAAGTAATTATATCAGTTCTTTACAAATATCAGGAACTTCTGCTAAATAACTTTAAGGGTTCTTTACGTAATACAGTAAGATATGCTAAGTACAGTAATTGTAAAAGTTCACTGGTAACTGTACATGTTAAAAGCACTGGAGGCTTGTGGTGCTGCATAACTGATTGGTTGAGTGTGTACGTAGCTAGAAGCTGATACTGGAGAAGTTGGCTTGGGTTATGGGTATAATTCTCCAACTGTTCAAGTTCCTGCAACAGCAGGTTCTGCATTTGGGACCTAACACTAAGTCATTTTGTACCAGTCAATTTCTTCATATAAGGTAGCAAACTCTTGAAAAAATGTAGATCTTCATACTCTGTATCTTTCTGCTCTTTCTCCAGAAGTTCCAATTTCCTTTTTTCTATTGCAGTAAGCGCATCACTCATTTTGTTGATGCAATCATGGCTCGGTGGAAGTCGTTTAGTTCTTCGTCCAGCATTAGATTCTCGAGATGTTGATGGTCCAGAGGAAGTGTTATAGGAGGCGGTGTCCGTGGAGAAGGTGACACAGGCTCATCGTAGTGACTCACTTCTGGAAACTGTGTTTTATTACCTAAGCCGAAGCTAAACTCTTCCTCATGAAGTATTGAGGCAGTTTCATCCTGTGTTAAACTTGAACCTCTAGAGTCAGGGTTGAGAATGTCTTTTCTTTTAGAAAGCACATCTGACGAAAATAGGGCAACGCACTAGTTCCCACTTCATAAGCACCGGCCCTAGACATTTGTGCCCCCTGTTTTTTCAGCTCTTGTCTGTAGCAATCTCTAATGTTAATCCATTTGCCTTTGGCAACTTTTTCTGGAAAAAAAAAGGATAACCAGACTGTAACTATCTATTGCCAGATGCCTCAATCCCGTTTGGGGTGGCCACAAACAAATCGCCTCCACGTCGCCCTGTCCAACGCCATTTCACTGCCCTGCTCCCAATTCACACACCCTCTCTCATATACCTCTCCACCCCATCCTCCATCTCATCCTCGGCCTCCCCCTCCCTTTCCCCCCCTCCACCTCACTCACGTACACTCTCTTCGTCAGTCTCTCACCCTCCATCCTCTCCACATGGCCAAACTACCTCAGTGTGTTCCTCATAACGCATCCTATCACATCCACATCCACACCACAACGCTCCTTTATATCTACATTCGTCAGCCTGTCTTTCCATGTGACTCCACAGGCTCCTCTTAAATAACTCATTTCCACTGTTCTCACTCTTGACTTGTGTCCTTCCAACAACGTCTAAGCTTCACTTCCATACGTTAGAGTTGGTATCACAATACTGTCATGTAGTAACTTTTTCACTTCCATGCTCACTTCCCTGTTTCTTATCACTGCTTTCAAAGAACCAGCAACCTTTCTTCCCTGCTGTACCCTTTCAAGCACTTCACCCTCCAAACCTCCATCCTTACTCATCACACTACCCAAGTACTTAAACGTACTCACATTTTCCAATTCCTCACCATCCAACCTCGCTGTACATTCATTGACTTCGCCTCTCTCAAAGACCATCACTTTACTCTTCCCTATATTCACCTTTAGATTCCGTTTCTTACACACTCTCCCAAACTCATCCACCAAGCCTTGCAGCTCCCCTTCGTCTTCACTCAACAACACAGTATCATCTGCAAACAACAGTACAGGGAGTTTCCAAAAACTATCCTCTCTCACTAGGGCCACTCCAACATCCACTACCCTACCTTGTACCTCTTTTATTATCCCATCCATGTACAGATTGAACAACCATGGAGACATGACACATCCCTGTTTCAACCCAACCTTCAAAGAGTAAAATTCACTCAGTTCACCATCCACAAGTACTGCAGCCTTAGCATCATCATACATACTCTTCACAGCATTCAACAACTTCCCATCTACTCCATATATTCATAATACTTTCCACAATCCTTGTCCATCCACCCTGTCGTATGCTTTCTCCAAATCCATGAAAGCCGCATACAACTTCTTTCCCTTCTCTAGAAACTTTTCCACTAAAGATCTAAGAATGAATATCTGATCTACACAACCTCTTCCCTTCCTAAAGCCTCCCTGTTCTTCTCCAACTAATTTCTCTGTTCAATCTCTAACTCTGTCAATAAGTATCCTACCATACACTTTTCTTATTATACTAAGAAGACAAATGCCCCTATGATTACCACACACTTCTTTTTCCCCTTTTCCTTTGTACAAGGGAATAATTATACCTGACTTCCAATCCTCCGGAACTCTACCTTCCTCCCAGGCCAATCTGCATATCTTCCACATCCATTCTACTACTATCTCTCCCCCATGCTTCAGCATTTCATCACACACTCCATCAATTCCTGGGGCTTTCCCCAATTTAACTTTCTTCATTGCTTCCACAACTTCTATCCTACTGATTTCTTCCTGTCTTCTCACCTCCCTCCTTCTCCCAGCCATTCCCCAGCCACTTATACTCGCATTACTTCCATCCTCTATGTTCAACAATTCCTTAAAGTGTTCTCTCCATCTGCTCACTTTTTCTCTCTTCTCCACTAGTAATCTACCATTTTTATCTTTCACTCCCCTACTAACCTCACTTCCACCCTGTCTTACTCTCTTCACCTCTTTCCAGAACATTTTCTTGCAGTCCCTCCACTTTACACTCAAATTCCTTCCAAATTCCTCATCCACTCTCTTCTTACTCTCTCTTACTAATCTTTTCACCTCTCTCTTTCTTTCTTCATATAACTCTCTCTTCGGCTGCTCAACTTCTTCCACGCCCCTATTTCTCATCCATTCATTGTATGCTTTCTTCTTTTGTGCCACAGCCTGTCTCACGTCTTCGGTCCACCACGCTGTTCCTTGCACCCTCCTCTGTCTTCTCTTCCTCCCACACACCACATCACATGCTGCACATATTTCTTCTGTAAATATCCTGCACATACCTTCCACGTCCCCCATCTGCTCCAATTCATATTTGCCCAATCGTTCCTCCACTTCTCTCTTATACTCTGCCTTTTTCTCATCCTCTTGTAACCTTTCCACTCTCCTTACAACTACTCCTTCCTCTCGTCTTTCCCCTCTTACTTGGATCCAGACTGTAACACATTTCAATAAATACAAACAACTGTCAGCACTTAGTTTTAAATTTATTCTCCTAACCCAAAAGAACAATGCCCTAATGTGGATATTAAGCCATGTGTAATAATACACGCTGATCATTATTGTTTTCTGCCATTTTCAAAGGTGAAATGCAACACTAATCTCGTTAAGAGTGAGAGTGAATAAAATATACTCTGTGTATTCGCTTCTTACGTTGGATTTATGATTATTTCCTTAGGTTTCTGGCTACTGGAGAATCCTTTCGATCATTGGCTTTACGCTTTCGTGTTGGGAAAAGCACTGTGGCTGTCATGGTCAAGGAAACATGCAAAGCTATTTGAGAGGTTCTCCAAGAGGAATATTTAACTTATCCATGAAGAGAGGCATGGTTGGCATCATCAGAAAGTTATCTCCAGAAATGTAATTTCCCCTGCTGCATTGGAAGCTTAGATGGAAAGCATTGTGAGATTAAGTGTCCTGTCAGGAGTGTTTCAAAATATTTAAAATATAAGAAAATTTTTTCAATATCTCTCCAAGCGGTGACTGACACCGATGGTAAATTTCTCATTGTTGATGTTGGAGGGGTAGGTCGACAGCGTGACTGCAGTTTTCAGATAATCATCTAATCATCTCTCTACAAACTGTTAGAAAAGGGAGAACTTAACGTGCCATCTCCACATCTGCTTTCTGTCACTAGTATCACTGTTTCCTGTGTCATAGTAGCTGACAAAGGATACCCACTGTTATCTTATCTCATGAAACCGTTTACCCAAAGACAACTTGATGACAGGAAGAGAATATTTAACTACTGCTTATCATGAGCCAGCAGAGGCGTTGAGTGTGGTTTTGGGATTCTGTGTAACAAATTGCGAGTGTTACTCAAAGCAGTTGAAACAAATGGTGAGTGTTACTCAAAGCAATTAATACAGCGATGTCAGTTGTTAAAGCTCTGTATTTTACACAACTACATCTTTGAGAAAGAGGGTCCTGACTCAGGTCATTTATGTGTCCCTAAAGAACCAGTTCCAAGGAGACTACAACCTCAATGCTGTCAGTATCATTTCCAAAACAACGCTACAAGAATTAGGGAAATCTTATTTCAATGGATTAGGAGCTGTCCTCTGGCAAAATGACTATGCTTTACAAGAAAACATTTTAGTTACAGGTAATGGCTAATTTTATTGTTAACCCCTTAGCCGTGGGGCGTCACTTTCGTGATGCTTGGGAGCAAGGGATCATACCTCGGGGCCTCACTTTTGTGATTCTGTGTTATTTTGAATTTGCCCGGGCTTTCAAGTGGTGGCTTGTATCATCTATCAGTACTGCCAGTGTCCAACACTAGTCAGCACTACCAATCTCATCTGTACTCCCATCCATTGTTGAAAATTTAGCCATTTCTCCCTGTTCTTGACTCCCCTCCCTACCTCCCCTCCATTACCCTCTCCTCTCGCCTGCCCAGCCGTGCGATGCTAAGTAAATCTTCCCTGGAATTTTCCAATGATTTCATCCATTGAAATAAGCCCTATGCCCTATTCTTATACCAAATAATATATACAAGAAAGAAATAAGGTAAGTGATAGTGCCATACACCTGGAATTGGCTAATTATCACCTGACAACACCTCACATGCACTCGTTCGCTAATTTTCGCTGTTTATTTCCCCTTGAAATATGCCATATAATCTATTCTCATAATAAAAATATATATAAGAAAGGAAGGGAAAAGCCTAAGTGATATTCACATTCACCTGGAACTCCCTAATTTATTATGTATTGTCTAGATTTCCTGCCAATCATTTCATAGCGTATATATTAGCAGCTTTCACCCCGCTGACATTGGCAGCATTGCACTTCCCCTAGGAAGATAGGCCACCACACTGTATTCAGTTTACTGTCATCTCTCAAGGTGAAAGCACGTCGGATTCGCGCCTGCCCAATTACGCCGCTTTTTAGCCCCATGCAAAGGGCCCTGTGACCTCTACCCCCTACTAAACCTCGTGTGGAAAGAGGTAAAGGGGTAAGTGACTGTGGAACGTGAAGTGGCTAATTTGTCAATGGAAACGATAGACAGTGACTATGATTTATCTGGTGGGTAAAACAGTGCAAGTGGAAATGTAAATAATGTGTAAATAATGACAGCAAGTGAAAGCAATGAATGTAAATATAACTGAACAGTGGAAAATAGTTTTATAAGTTACTGCAAGTGACTGCATAACACAGTGTAAATGAAACAGAAATGTAAATAATGTAAATAAAATAAAGAATATAAATAGAAATGTAAATGAGTAGTAATATAAGAATACGAGTATATATACTAGGAGTAAGGAAAGTGAAAGTTTCACTCTAGCATGTATGAATACTATGAGTTATGACAGTGAAAATGAAAGTGACAGATTCACTCTCAACACTAGTATACAGGACAAGAAAGTGAATGCTACGTATTTTACTGTAAGAGAAATTGAATGCCTACAGTGACAATAAACTACTATTACTGAAGGAAACTTATGGAAAAAGAATGTAGATGTATATAAGTGTTATATAGTAATAGAAATATAAACTGTGAGTGTTTTTATGAATAATAAATGACAGAACACCAGCGGCGAACGATGTCAAGTGGTAAGGTCATAAGCGCTCGTAATTTTCATTGCTTTAACAGTGTATGGATTCCAAACTATTTGAGAATCATAGAATAGTGTTTCTAATGATAATATCAGGCTGTTGTAATCACATTACGGGTTGTCGGGAAGTGTAAAGTGGAGACTTCGTTACCCAACTTCAGAGGTCTCCACAAGTCCTACGGTACTCGACGAAGGCTCAACAAACATCCCAGGAGAAAGCTGAAGGATTGTGCCATATGTATATTTAATTATAATATTCTAGGACTAATAACTGATTTTTCGCAAATATTTTTATAGAGTCTGTTAGAGCGTGAATATGCCCGCGAGACACGCAAGTTAGGCAAAAACAACCCCGCAGTTAAGGGGTTAAACATATCACATTTCATATTTGAACAGTGTCAGTTGCATGGAGTATATTTGTATTATATAGTTGGATAGCATTAACATCTTTTTATGATACTCATCTGTTTAACTCAGTGATGACCAGTAACAGGAAAATAATAATAATTCCACCTGGGTCTGATTTTTAAACACCAAATATACCGTCATTGCACATATATCAATTTCCTTTTTCTTATACATGTTCTGTATAGAATATCTGTAAATTTAGTAAATGTGTCAAACGTATTACAGCCTATAACTCTATTCCAGATTTACGTCTACTGTAGGCCTTTAGCAGACATAGGGACAGCCTTTTGTCAGATATGAAATTCTTATATAGCAGTACAGGCTGCATGCTTGGTATTCATAAAAATATATATCGGTATCCATCATTAATTTATTTTATTCATTACAGAAAGTTGGCTCTGCCAATAAATAAATTAGTATAGCCTAATCATGCCATACTACTCAGTGAATCAACAGCTACATGGTCAACAATATTCTTACAAAGGTAATCCACAGTATCCATCACAGAAAGGTGGTCCAACTAATAAGATTCTATCTATCTATAGCCCGACGCCCTAATCCCGCAAAGGGTGGCCGCAGACAAAACGCCTCCAAGTCACTCTGTCACCCACCATTTGACTCCCCTCCCAACTCACCCCCCCCTCCCTCATATACCTCTCAACTCCATCCCTCCACCTCATCCTCGGTCTACCCCTCCCTCTCCCTCCCTCCACCTCACCTACATACACCCTCTTAGTCAGTCTTTCATTCCCCATTCTCTCCACATGTCCAAACTACCTCAGTGTATTTCTCCTAATCTTTTCAACCACATCCACATCTACCCCACAACGTTCCTTCACTTCTTCATTCGTCAACCTGTCCCTCCACGTCACTCCACATGCTCCTCTCAAGTAACTCATTTCCACTGCTCTCACTCTTGACTTGTTCCCCTCTTGCAAGGTCCACGCCTCGCTTCCATACGTCAGGGTAGGGATCACAATACCATCATGCAGTGACTTCTTGACTTCCATACTCACCTCCCTATTTCTCATCACTGCTTTCAGTGTACCAACAACCTTTCTTCCCTGCTGTACCCTTTCACGTACTTCATCCCCCAAAGTTCCATCCTTACTCATCACACTACCCAAGTACTTGAATGCACTCACATTCTCCATATCCTCACCATCCAACCTCACTACACACTCTGTGACTTCATTCCTCTCAAACACCATAACTTTACTTTTGTTTACATTAACTTTCAGATTCCTCCTCCTACACACTGTCCCAAATTCATTCACCAAACCTTGCAACTCCCATTCATCTTCACTCAACAATACTGTATCATCAGCAAACAGCAACACTGGAAGCTTCCAAATCTCACCCTCATTCATTAGGGCCACCCCCACATCCACTGCCCTACCTTGCACCTCCTTTACAACCCCATCCATGTATATATTAAACAGCCATGGAGACATCACACACCCCTGTTTCAGTCCCACACTGAGATCAAAGAACTCACTCAGCTCCCCATCCACTCGCACCATAGCCCTAGCTCCCTCGTACATACTCTTCACAGCACTCAACAATTTCCCCTCCACTCCATATATTCTTAATACCTTTCACATACCTTCCCTATCTATTCTGTCATAAGCTTTCTCCAAGTCCATGAAGGCAGCATACACTTTCCTTCCCTTCACTAGATACTTCTCCACTAAACATCTTAGAACAAATATCTGATCTACACACCCTTTTCCCTACCTAAATCCACCTTGTTCTTCTCCAACTAGCTCCTCTGTCATATGCCTAACCCTATCAATGAGTATTCTACCATATATTTTACCAGTCACACTAAGCAGGCAAATACCCCTATGGTTACCACATACTTCTCTCTCCCCTTTTCCTTTGTACAGAGGAACAATTATACCTGATTTCCAGTCCTCTGGAACCCTTCCCTCTTCCCAAGCCAATCTACACAATTTCCATATCCACTCCACAACAATCTCACCCCCATACCTAAGCATTTCACCACACACTCCATCAATTCCTGGGGCCTTTCCTAGCTTAATCTTCTTCAACGCTTCCACTACTTCCGACCTACTGATCTCTTCCTCCCTCCTCTCATCTCTTCTTCTCCCAGCCATTCCCCAACCACTTATACTCACACTGCTCTCACTCTCTACATTCAACAAATCCTCAAAGTGGTCCTTCCATCTCCTCAATTTCTCTCTCTTCTCCACCAACAATCTATTATTCCTATCTTTCACTCCCCTACTATTTCCCCTTTCACACTGCCTTACTTTCTTTACCTCCTTCCAAAACAATTTCTTACTCTCCCTCCATTTCACACTCAGATTCCTCCCAAACTCTTCATCCACTTTCTTCTTACTCTCCTTCACCAGTCTCTTAACCTCCCTTCTCCTGCTCACATATACCTCTCTCTTCTCTCTCTCATCTTCTCCCCTACCTCTACTCGCCAACCATTCACCATATGCCTTCTTCTTTTGTTCCACAGCTCGTTTCACCTCATCATTCCACCATGCTGTCCCTTGCACACCCTTGCATCTCCTCCTCACTCCACAAACTGCCTCACACGCTGCACTTATCTCTTCCGTGAATATCTTACATACGTCTTCCACCCCTTCCATCTGCTCTAGCTCATACCTTCCCAATCTTTCTTCCACTATGCTCTTATACTCTGTCATTTTCTCACTATCTTGCAATTTCTCCACTCTTCTCACAGGAGCTGCTTCCTCCTGTCTTCCCCTTCGTCTCCTCAACCACTTTCTTTGCAGCTCTACCTTGGCCATCACTAAGTGATGGTCCGAGACTCCATTCCCCCACCCTCTCCACACCCTTGCATCCAACACTTGTCTTCTCATTCGCTCATCCACACACACGTAGTCTATCATTGCCTTTCGTTCAACAAGTTCACCATCCATCCTCCTTATTACTCTCCATGTATACCGGTGGATCATCTTATGACGAAAGTAGGTGCTGGCTATTGCCAACCCCTTACCGGCACAGATGTCCACCAAAGCACTACCATTCCCATCTACTTCAGCTGGCACACCCCACTGACCAACCACTCCATCCACTCATACATTCCCAACTTTACCATTCATGTCTCCAATCAACAGCACTCTCTCGCTCCTCTCAAACTTGTCCATACATGCTTCTACTCTCGCCCAAAACTCATCTTTCACTCTTGCCACTCGATCCTCTGTTGGAGCATACACACATACAATCGCCCATGCTTGTATACCTACTTTCATCCTCACCCATACAATCCTTGCACCCACTGTTCCATACTCTCTTATATTCCCCTTCCACTTCTTGCTTATCATCAGACATATTCCCTCTCTTGCCCTCTCATTCTCACTGACTCCCGCGCATATACCTACACCGTATTCCCATTCTCTCATCCTTTCACCTTTCCATTTAGTTTCAGTCAATCCACATATATCCACTTTTGCATCCTCAAGCACCTGGACAATCTCTCTCTCTTTCACTTCATCATTCACCCCTCTCACATTCCAAGAAGGAGGGGCTGTTGTTGTGGGTGCAGGTTTGAAATCGGCACAGCGGTGGAAGAGTGCCAGGCCGGTGCACCTTACTTCATCTACTCTTATAACTTACCTGTTATAATTAGTTGTTTACATATATCGTCCTAAAGTTTTTTTTAGGACACCTACATTCTTGTCTAGGGGGTCCGTGGGGTCCCACAGCACCTTCTGAAAAACAGCACTTCTTATTTCTTCACTACTCATTCTTGGATTATGTCTGATCTGGTGTAGGTCAGGATTGTCTGGCATCCCGTGAGCCACTAGGCGATTTTAACCGACATGTTGGTTCACGTTGCGGGGAGGGGAGCGGGTAAGCTTGGTGGGAACCCGCTACCCCCTTGCTGCATGGCCAGTCGCATTAGATAATGTGTGTTTGTTCTTGCCTCTCACCCGCTAGACAGCCCACTACCCTCTACACTTCCAATCTCGTTTAGTGTGGCCGTACTCTAAGAGATATCAACAAACTTCAAGACTAAAAGTTGCCAAGAATGTATCAGAGTGTGCTGTAAGCCAAAATATTTTCCAGAAACTAATTTTCTCTTCTAGCTGTTGTAAAGATATATAAAGTAGATGTGCAGCTTGTGTATTCAGAGAAAACATGGAAACTGCATACCTAATTCTGTGACACGCATGCCACTTTGAAAGAATTAAAAACTATATTACTGCATCATAAAAGAAGCTAGGATCCCGATGTAAAAGCCACATGATCGCAGTGGTGGCATGTGTGAAGGGATATCCAAGGATTCACTGTTGTAGTGGTAGTAGTAGTAGTAGTAGTGGTAGTAGTAATGAAAGCGGTAGTACTAGTAGTTAACAGATGCAAATCCATTCTACAACATTTACTAAGGTATCAAAATGATATCTGTCCTCCTTCCCTTATTTTGTATTCTTTAGAAGTTTTGGAGAGGGCCTGTTTCCCCTATATAATTATAATGAAAATTCTATGTAGCAGAAAACATTATCAATGAACCAGATGAACTGATCTGAAACGTTTTGTTGAAATCCATGTGGTCACTTCCTCTAATTTTTTTTTTTTTTTTTTTTTTTTTTTTTAAGGGAGGGGGACTCTCAAGAATCACGGGGGTAGAATTACAATGAGAGTCCATTGTGCAATGTGCACTAAGATTTCAAAGCTATATCTGTCCTCCTTTTACAATTCCTGATAATTTATTTGGTGATGATGGTGATGGGGGCTTACCTACCCTCCTAAAACTCATGGTTGGATATCTGCATGTTATGGAAGACCTTTGGAGTAACCGGACGAACTCCCCTGCGAAGTTTCTCTTAAATCTTTCAGATAGCCTAGGAGTTAAGACACACACTCAGAGAGACACACAGACAGGCTGAATCTCACGCAACAGTACAGCGTGCTTTGCTGAAAATAATACCATCCTGCTTCACGGGAATCATAAACAAAACATAAAAAGGCAATCTCCTATAGGCAGAAGATAGAAAATTTCAGCACTTTTTGTATCACTGATGAATGGCAGAGCCAAAGAGAAACTAGAGGCCTTCCTCTTGCGAAATCAAGTATTATGCTGACAGCCTACAAACACACACACACACACACACACACACATATATATATATATATATATATATATATATATATATATATATATACACACACAATAAAAGTCCTATTATTACGGAGCGGATTATTTGGTAGATCTGATATTTTGGCAGTTTTGAGAAATAGTCCCATTTACGAAAATCTTTGATTGTTCAGCAGATGTCCAGAATCATCTCGGCAGTCCAGGAAGTGTCATCTGTGACTTGTAGGCCTAATGTTTCATTACACTTCAATATGTTCACCAGTTTCTATATTTTTCAGATTCAGGTTTAGTACTGTATTGATTACAATATTGCACGGTATCATAGAGTACAGTAACCTCCCCCCCAAAAAATTAGCGAGGATTACGTTCCAAGCCCCCTCGCTAATTCTTTAAATTCGCTTATTGATGACACCTTCCTGAAAATGACATTTACCAGTAATTGCATAGCCCATGAATCACTGATACTGTAATGCATTACCCATAAATAAATGTTGCTTGTTAAATAAGTTTCCCCGTTGTTTTTAGCTGTACGGCTGTACAGCTCTTGTATTTTGATTCCTCTGCATAATGGTGGAAGGGACTGTCCTAAGTGTTTAACTAAACCTAACCTAACCGAGCTTAACTGTACCTAATAATCTAACCAAACCTAACCCAACCTAAAGTCGGAAAAATACATAAAATAAACTGGAGGAATATGAATTGCTAAGGTCTTTCTGATGAAAGTTAAACGTACATTTAGCGCTCATTCTTTTGTTCGTTTTTGTGTTTTATGTGAATGCGAGAGTATTGATGCAAACAGTAATGCATCCCATTAACCCCTTAATAACCTCCAGCACTGAACAACCCTTTACAGTACCGATTTCAGTGATGTCAAGTTAGTGTGAGCTTAAAAAAAATAATAATGAACAATTGTGGGGGTGGGAACGAAGGTCACTGGTTTGTTTACACGAATCTAAATTACGATTCCAAGCAGTTAGGCGGTCACTTAATCTCAGATGTTTTCGACCATTTGGTAAATGTACCGTAACTTTATCAATTCTTCCATGGCTCATAGCGAATGATAGCATGGGTTGGGAAGCTAAATAACACATTGCTAGGTGCGCCAGACGATTATCTTCACATCTTTAAGAAAAATAAGTTGATTTCAGAAGAATGGGAGAAACACTCTACGTACTCAGAGAGGGATTAAATTTCTTCCATTTTCTTAAAGATGTGAAGATAATTGTCTGGAGCACCTAGCAATGTTTTATTTAGCTTCCTAAACCCATAATATGATTCGTTATGATTCACGGGAGATTGATAAAGTTACCGTGCATTTACCAAATGGACGAAAACATCTGAGATTAAGTGACCACCTGACTGCTTGGAATCGTAGCGTACAGTCGTGTAAACATACCAGTGACCTTCGTTCCCTTCCCATAATTGTTCACAGTTTTTCGTAGCTCACTCTAACTCAATATGACTGACATCGGTACTGTAAAGGGTTGTTCAATGCCGGAGGTTATTAAAGGATTAATGGAATACATTACTGTTTGCATCAAGACTTTCCCTTTCACATGTAAACAAAAAAACGAACAAAAGAATGAGCGCTAAATGTACGTTTAACTTTCATCAGAAAGACCTTACCAATTCATATTCCTTCACTTTATTTTATGTAATTTTCCCACTATTTTATTTTGTGTTTGGAAAAAGTACTGTATACAGTACTCACTCCAAACACATTTGTAATAATATAAGTACTGATGACAGTGTTCACCAGTACAAATGATGTACTGAGCAGGTAGGTAATAGTATCATTTCGGCCATGCAGGATGTGTTACCTGACTTGTAGGCCTACTGTATCATTACACTTGTATATGTTCACTATTTTATATATATATATATATATATATATATATATATATATATATATATATTATTATATATATATATATATATATATATATATATATATATATATATATATATATATATATATATATATATAATCAGATTCAGGTATATTAGCCCACTGTATTGATTACAGTAGTGTACAGTATACAGTACTCTCTCCAAACACAGTTGTAATACCATAAGTGGTAATGACAGTGTTCACCAATATATTTAAGGTACTGAGTGGTTAGGTTCTTTGATTATTCGGCAAATCCAGTTTCTCGGCATCAGCCCGGTCCCATAGATGCCGAATAATAGGACTTTTACTATATATATATATATATATATATATATATATATATATATATATACGCAAAATAACAACATGAGAAATGAAAGGAGCGACAGTGATTACTTTCGTATATCCGGAAACGTACCGGGTAGAGGTATTTTATGCACACCCGCAGCAGGAAGTGGCACACAGAACAATGGATGAGCTGAATTTTTACCTGCAGCATAACTTATGGACACCTGCAGTAGGGAGCAGCACACAACAATGGATGACCTGAATCTAAAAATGGGCGATGGACAGAATATTAGGAACCTTTCTTTTTCTTCCTTAGGGATGCACCTGACAAAAAAGAGGGGGGGGGGGATAAATACTGTGGCTTAACCTACGACCTAGAGGATTAATGCAAGGTGTGTCCCACATACGTGTGACTACAATGCCAGGACACGACAGTGAACAATCAATTGTTAGTCTGAGGGATACTGCTTTATAATTAATTCAGTTAACAATTTATCACACTTAAAATGACCATAGTTCATGTTTACATTCTTTTCATATGTGCCAGAAATTAGGCAAGATTCTATTACATTTCTTTCATCAAAGCTTTGTAATCTTGCTAGAATCTTAGAGGCTGCCCAGACAATATGGTGATCACTGGATACTTTGTGCTGAAATAAACCACTAATCTGTCGGGTTGTCCTTACACTATATTTTTGTTGTGAGATTCTAGTTTCCAAATCTTTTCCAGATTGTCCTATGTAAAACTTATTACAGCTTTTACACAGGATTTTGTAAACAATGCCTGAATTACTGAATGGGCTTTTCTTGATTTTTTTTTTAAATTGTGTTCTCATATTTGAATACTACTTGTACATTAAGTTTCTTCAGTAAGTGAACAACATCAAGATAATTTTCATGGAAGGGAAGGACAAGGGTTCTTTGAATATTCTGGCGATCTGGCTTATTAGTTTTCCCTTCAAGGAATCGTTTCTTTGCTGTATTGAGGAACTGAGTTAGTATACCTTGTGGATACTTTTGCTTCTTTCCAATGCTCTGAATCATTTTTAGTTCATCATCTAAAAGTTCTGGGTCTGAAATTCTATATGCTCTTAAGTACATGGATATGAACACAGATCTTTTTACGTTAATGTGATTGATTGAATAATAATGCACATATGACAATATATTTGTAGGTTTACTGTATAGCTTAGTCTTCAAAACATTTTCGTCCCTGATAACTTTTACATCCAAAAATGGCAATTCATTATCCATTTCCATATCTTGAGTAAACTTAATCGATGAAACTAACGAATTTAATTTCAGGAGAAATTCATTTATGGGAAGACTGTTAGGCCAGAAGCACAGGATATCATCAACGTATTGGAGCCAAACTAAGTTTAGCTCCTTTACGGAGGTCAGTAAATGTTTCTTGAAGTATTCCATGTAAATATTTGCCAGAACTGGGGATAGGGAATTACCCATGGCCACACCAATTTTGTGTGTGTAAAATTTGCCTTCAAAGGTGAGAAATGAGTTCACAATGCATAATTTAATTAGCTTGATAATGTTTTCAGAGGGAATTCCCTCAATGTTACTACCCAGAATGCTTGGCAGGAAAGTTAAAACATCATCAACAGGGACATTTGTGAATAATGATTTAACATCAAAGCTGACTATTTTGTAGGGGTCGATGACATTTAGAGATTTTAACTTTCATACCAAATCCTCATTGTTTTGTACATATCAATCAGAAATTGTGCCTACAACAGGGAGACAACTGTCAGGTGCATCCCAAAGAAAGAAAAAAGAAAGATACCAATTGTTCTGTGCATCGCTCATTTTTAGATTCAGGTCATCCATTGTTGTGTGCCACTCCCTTCTGCAGGTGTCCATAAGTTAAGCTGCAGGTAAAAATTCAGGTCATCCTTTGTTCTGTGTGCCACTCTCTGATGCGGGTGTACATAAAAGAACACTACCCTTTACGTTTTTGTCTCACTCTGTCTGGAGATGTAATATACGAAAGTACTCACTGTCGCTCCTTTCATTTTTCCCTAGGTTATTTTGCATACATATCTTCACGGTGAAGTGAAGTTTCTGGATATATATATATATATATATATATATATATATATATATATATATATATATATATATATATCATCATCAGCCATTACAAGTCCACTGCTGAACAAAGGCCTCCCCCAACCTTCTCCACGAATTCCTTGACTGAGCCAATCTTTGCCACGTTTTCCCTGCAAATTTCTCTATCTCATCTCTCCACCTCCTGTCTGGCCTTTTTCTGCTACGCTTACCATCTCTTGGTGTCCAGTCAGTCAACCTCTTGCTCCATCGATTATCCCTTGTTCTTGCTACATGGCCTGCCCACCTCCATTTCTGTCCTTTTATAACTTCTATAATATCTTTGACTTTAGTCTGCTGTCTCATCCAAGTTGATCTCTTCCTGTCTCTTAAAGATATTCCCAACATTGACCTTTCCATTGCTGTCTGAGAACGAATTAATTTATTTTCCATCGATTTTGTCAGTTCCCAAGTCTCACAATCATACGTCATAGCTGGAATTATACATTCGTTATATACTTTTCGTTTCATACAAACTGGCAAGCAAGTTTTCATAATGTCTCTATGTTTACCGAAAGTTTTCCATCCAATTGTAATGCGTCTTTTTATTTCGCTATCATTATCTTTCGTTAATTTTAGTATTTGTCCCAGGTAATTGTAATCCTCAACTTCTTCAAGAATTTCTCCACTAATTCTTATGACGCTCTTTGGTGTTTGAGGATTAAACATTAGTTTTACTCCGGTTCATCTTTAGCCCTACTTTGAGACTTTCTCTGTTCAGGTCATTTAACATTTCTTGCAATGTCTCTGCTTTTTCTGAGATTAGGACAATGTCATCTGCAAATCTTATATGGTTTAGCTTTTCTCCATCTATGTTTACTCCTTTGTTTTCCCAGTCTAGCTTCCTGAAAATATTTTCTAGGCATGCTGTAAATAACTTTGGTGAAATTGTATCTCCCTGACGCACGCCCTTCTCAATCTTAATTTTCTCTGAGTCCTTATGTAATTTAACTGTAGCAGTTCCCTCTTTATATATGTTTTCGAGCAGTTTTACAATGTTCTCATTCACTCCTTGTTCTCGCAATGAATTTATAATTGCTATGTGCTCCACTGAGTCGAAAGCCTTTTCGTAATCAACAAAACCTAAGCACAGTGGTTTATTATATTCTGTAGTTTTCTCAATTAGCTGATTCATTGTGTGCAGATGATCAGTAGTCGTGTACCCGCTTCGGAATTCTGCCTGTTCACCAGGCTGCTTTTCCTCCAAATTTGTAGCTACTCTGTTTGTAGGGACTTTAGTGAAAAGTTTGTAAATAATTGATAGCAAGCTAATGGGTCTATAGTTACTAAGGTTTTTTGAGTTGTTTTTTTTTATACAGTAGAATAACAATTGCATTACACCATGTTTTGGGAATTTTCTTCTGTTTTATACATTGGGTAAATAAGTGAGCAAGCCTATTTTGTACTTCTGCTCCTGCATCCAACAGTAAATCTGCTACTATTCCATCTTCTCCCGGATCCTTCCCTCTTTTCATATTTTTAAGAGAAATATTTACTTCGTCTGGTGTTACCTCAAGTATTTCACTTGTGTCAACAGAAAAGTTAGCTATTGGTACTACTGTCTTTAATGCATACAGTTCTTTGTAAAATTCTTCAACTTCCTTCAGCAGCATATCTCTGCATTTAATGGCTTCACCGTTTTTGTCTTTTAGTGATGTAATTTGTTGCTTTCCAAGTGCCATTTTATTTCGGACCTGTTTCAGACTTTTTCCTTTTTTTTATGGTTTCTTTGATTTGATCCATGTTTCTCTTTCTTTTTTCTTCTCTTTGTCTTTTGTCGATAAGCTTGTTTAATTCCGCTCGTTCTATTTCATCTTTCTTTGTTTTTACTTTCATTACCTTTCTTTTTTTTCATAAGCTCAAGTGTCTTCTCTGAAGACTTCTTGGCTTTGGTTGTATTAGGTTTTCCTACTACCTCCGCTGATTCTTTTCACACTTTTGTTAGTATGTCATTCAGCTCATCAATGTCACATTCAGCATTACTGAGAGCCTGAAATCTGTTCCTTATTTCCAACTGAAAAGCTGCTTTGTTTTCGGTGACTTTTATTGGGCATATCTTTTTGTCTTTAATCATCTTTTTTCTTTCACTTTTGAAATTGAATCTTGCTGTGCAACCCACCATTCTGTGGTCACTTCCAATATTTACTTTGATGACAACTGTGACATTTGTGATTGTGTTATTCTTATTTGCTACAATGAATTCGATTTCATTCTTTGTTTCCCCATTTGGGCTTCTCCAGGTCCACTTTCTCCCTGTTCTTTTGTGAAAGAATGTGTTCATTATTCTCATGTTAAACATTTCTGCAAAGTTTACCAACATTTCAACTCCTTCGTTCCTTTCTCCCACTCCAAATTTTCCCATACATGGTTATCCATTTTTTGATTTTCCAACTTTTGCATTGAAGTCTCCCATGAGTATAGAATAGGTGGTCTTTTCTTCTTCCATAATCTGGGAGATGTCATCTTAGAATGTTTCAATTTCTTCATCTGAGCCCTGAGAAGTTGGTGCATATACTTGTATCACTTTCAGGGAATATTTTTTGGACAATCCAATTACAACCACTGCTGCTCTGTCAGTTGCACTGCTGAATTTAACAATGATGTCTGCAAGATTTCTGTTAATTAGAAATCCTACACCACTAACTCTTTCATTTTCCCTTCCTCTGTGGTAAAATAGGTGGCCACTGTCATTTAGCTGAATTACTTTTTCTTCTTTTCTGTGGCTCTCACTCAAACCTACAATATCCCAACTAATGTTTTCCGGTCCAGCTATTACGTTATCAAGTTTGTAATCTTCACCGAGGCTTCTTACATTGTATGCATAGATCTTCATGGATTTAGGTGTTTAATATCCCAGTCTCTATCTTGTCAACACAATGCTTACTCACTTTCGGTGGCACACTGCCCATAAGCACAGGAGGCAATGCGGTTGGACCTTTAATAGACGATGATCCAACAGGAACGCCCATCAAATACTTTGCAATATAACTCATGTTTGGTTGGGAGGATTCTGGAAAATAATCTCACCTCCCTGCCACATACTTTCTGGTGAGATGTAATTTTTTCTGCCACCGTATTCGTTATATTCGGTGGAGCCCTAAATATCTATAGAGGGTCCCATGGTCCGCACCGTCTAAGACAGTACCATGTATATCTACAAGGCCTTCCCCTATCCACCACCCGGGGATGCACCAGGTAGCCGTGGGATCCTGCCCCTGATATATATATATATATATATATATATATATATATATATATATATATATATATATATATATATATATATATATATATACATATATATATATATATATATATATATATATATATATATATATATATATATATATATATATATTTTTATGCGAGGAAGAAGGAACCAAAGCCCATGAGCCCACAATAAGAGTTCCCTCCAAGAGAAAAACAAAATACAAGAGAGAGCCAAATTCAAGATCCATTCATTTCGAGATGCCTGGACACACTGCATTTGAAAGACTGGAGATCATAGGCAGCAGGAAATACAGACAGAGGGAGACAGTTCCAGAGTTGACCTGTTGCATAAATAAAGAACTGGGATTAACGGTTAACTCTTGCATTAGAGAGTTGGACAGAAAAGGGATGAGAGTTTGCTGCTAGACGGGTCCTACGCGCCCATCGTAGAGGTGGAGGAATGCATGCAGACAGTTCAGAGAAACAGTGACCATTAAAGTAGCGATAGAAAAGACATAAAGATGCAACAGTGCGGCGAAGAGACAGAGGTTGAAGGAAGTCAGTAAGAGGAGGAGAGTTAATGAGACGAAAAGCCTTTGTCTCCACCCTATTGAGAAGAGCTGTATGTGGGGAGCCTCCCCACACATGAGAGTTGTACTCCACACAGGGGCGGATTAAACCCCCTTATAGAGTCAACAATTGTGCAGGGGTAAAGAAAGAACAGAGTCGGCTTAGCACACCCAATCTCTTAGAAGCAGATTTTACAAGAGATATAATATGATATTTCTGAGACAAGTCTCGAGTAAATGAAACCCCAAGCATGTTCAAGGATGATGCGGGATTAAGCTGAATATTATTAAACATTAGTGGGTATACCTGTGAAAGATTTTGATGGGTTGATAGGTGTAAGAACTGAATCTTAGATACATTAAAAACAACAAGATTATTTTTACCCCAGTCAGAGATACGAGCCAAGTCAGACATTAGGTGTGCCATAGCCTCATCCCTTGTTTGTTCAAGTAACTGCTGAGATGGGCGTTGCGGGAACCGAATGGAAAGGTGAAGGGTGGAGTCATCAGCGTATGAGTGGACAGTGTTAGATGTACAGCTTAGAAGGTCATTGATGAATAAAAGGAAGAGAGTTGATGATAGGACAGAGCCCTGAGGAACACCACTGTTGATAGATCTGGGAGAAGAACGATGGCCGTCTACAACAGCGGCTATAGAAGGACCAGAAAGGAAGCTAGCGATGACGGCACAGATAGAAGGATAGAAACCGTAGGAGGGAGGTTTGGAAATTAAAGATTTATGCCAGACTCGATCGAAAGACTTTGAGATGTCATGTGCAATGGCAAAGCTTTCGCCAAAGTCCCGAAAGGAGGATGACCAGGAATCTGAAAGGTAGGTGAGAAGATCGCCAGTGGAGCGTCCCTGACAGAACCCGTACTGACGATCAGAAAGAAGGTTGTGATAGGAAAGATGCCTTAAAATTTTTCTGTTGAGAATTGACTCAAAAACTTTTGAAATCCAGAACATTAAAGCAATTGGACGATACTTGGAGGGTTAGGAGTGGTCACCCTCCTTTGGGACAGGCTGAATGAGAGCAAACTTCCAGCAAGAAGGAAAGGTACAAGTTGACAGACAAAGGCGAAAGAGTTTGCCTAGGCAGGGTGTAAGCACAGAAGCACAGTTCTTGAGAACAACAGGAGGGACTCCATCAGGCCCATATGCCTTGTCAGAATTGAGGCCAGTGATGGCAGAAAATACATCAGCTGAAGAAATTTTAATGTCAGCCATGAGGAAGTCAGAGGCGGGAAGTGATAGAGGAACAGCACCGGAATTCATCTAAGGTGGAATTGGAGGAGAAAGTCTGTGCGAAGAGATCTGCTTTATCAGTAGAAGAAATAGCTACAGAACCGTCAGAGTAGAAAAGAGGAGGGAAGGATGATGAGGTAAAGTTGTTAGAAAGGTTTTTGGCAAGGTGCCAGAAGGAGCAGGAAGAATTCGAGTTGGAGAGTTGAGAGCATTTAGTATGGATGAAATTATTATTAGCAGAGCGAAGAACAGACTTAGCACGATTCCGGGCAGAAACGTAAAGATGATGAGATTCAGAGGTGGTTTGGCTCCGGTACCTTTTGTAGGCTCTCTCCTTGTTGTGGACAGCATTAGAACAAGCGTAATTAAACCAAGGCTTTCTTGCGTTAGTCAAAGGATATGAGAAAGGAATTTATGCTTCCATGTCTGAGAGAATAACCTCTGTAATGTTCCAGGCACACTCAGCTGGCTCCTGGCCATGGAAGCAATAATCATTCCAGGGAAAATCAAAGAAGCACTGCCTGAGGGCCTCCCAATCCGCGGCTCCAAAATGCCGCAGACGACATTTCCCTGGAGGGTCCACAGGCCGTACTGGAGTGATAGGACAGGTTAAGGTGATAAGGTTGTGATCGGAGGAGCCTAATGGAGAAAAAAGATTAACAGTGTAAGCAGAAGGATTAGTTGTAAGGAAGAGGTCAAGTATGTTGGAGTTCTCTCCAAGGTGGTCAGGGATATGGGTAGGGAGCTGTACAAGCTGCTCTAGGTCATTAAGGATAGAAAAGATGTAGGCTTGTTCACTAGGTGGATCAGTGAAAGGAGAGGAGAGCCAAAGGTGGTGGTGAACATTGAAATCTCCTAGAATGGAGATTTCAGAGAAAAGAGAAATGGATAGAATGTGTTCCATCGTAGAAGTAAGATAGTCGAAGAATTTTTGATAGTCGAAGAATTTTTGATAGTCAGTAGAATTAGGGGATAAGTAAACAGCACAGATATATTTAGTCAGAGAATGACAGGAAAGCTGAAGCCAGAGTATAGAGAATTCAGAAGAATCGAGTTCAGGAACACGAGAGCAAGATAAGTCGTTGCGTATATATACACAACAGCCACCTTTGGCTTTGAAATGAGTATAGAGAAAGTAAGAGGATACAGAAAAGGGTTTGCTGTCAGTTGCCTCAGACAGCTGAGTCTCAGTTAAAAAAGAAGGTGAGGTTTAGAGGAGGAGAGGTGGTGCTTAACAGAGCGAAAGTTAGAGGAAAGGCCGCGAATGTTGCAGAAATGAAGAAGAAGAGAGTCAGACAGTGGTTCCAGGCAGGTCAAGTCGTCACCGAGAGAGGGGCGGAAGGTGTGGGCATTTATGGTCCCCTCCCCCTGGGGACTCCGAGGCTTGGTGATAAGTCGCCATGATATTTTTGAATTTTGGAAAAGGAAGTGTAGTGTGTACTGTGCATGTAGTTTAGTGTAGATAGTTAGAGCAATTTGTGTTGGAGAGCATACTGGCCTACTCTCTGTGTAACTGAAACACTGAAAAAGTTCAGCGAAGGGGGATGGTCAGGAACTAGTCCTGATGGGTGATGAAACGGGAGCTCCAGCACTCCCTGTCATCAGCTTTCCATCCACCTCGGGAGTACTGCCCTGCTCGACTGGTGCTACAGTCTACTCGTTTTATATATATATATATATATATATATATATATATATATATATATATATATATATATGAATGTAAGCATGTATGTTCTTATCTAATTGTATCTATACATGAATGAGTCAAGCTCGTACTGTCCCGTGTCTTAAACCATATTTATCATACATATCCTGAAATTTGTGAATTGTTTTGGCACACACTATTTCATTCGGTAGTGCATTCCATTGATCAATTGCTCTGTTTGGGAAACTGAATTTCCTTACGTCTTTATCACCTGTCTTCTTATGTAGTTTTTTGCAGTGTCCTCTTGCTGATGCTTCTCCATATGTTAAGTAATCATTTATGTCTATTTTCTCCTTCCCTGATATGCACTTATATAGCATTATCACATCAACTCTTTTCCTTCTCTCCTGTAGTGTTGGTAGATTCAGTTTATTTAGTCTTTCTTTGTAGCTTAGGTCCCTTAAGTTTGGTATCCATCTTGTAGTGGCCCTTTGAACTTTTTCAATCTTGTCTATGTGTTTTTTGAGATGAGGACTCCAGACTACTGATGCATATTCCAGGGTTGGTCTAATGAATGATGTTATTATCCTTCTTAGCATGTCTTCATTAGGTATGTGACTGCTATTCTCATATTTGCAAGCAGTGTATACATGTTCCGTACCTTCTCGCTGACGTGGTCAGCCAGAGATAGTCTGTTATTGATAATCACACCTAGGTCCTTCTCTCTTTCTGATGTGTATAGGGTTTTATTACCAAACTTATCATCCCAATCAGGTCTTTTTCCACTTTTACCAAACTTGATTACATGACACTTGTCCACATTGAATTCCATTTGCCATGTATTACTCCATTCATGAAGTTTATTTAATTCTTCTTGTAGCTCTCTACAAGAGTCTGTGTTAGTAATTCTCCGTTGTATTTTTGCATCATCTTCAAACATATTCTGATAGGTCTCATTTCCAGTGTTACTGTTTATATCATTTATATACACTAAAAACATGATTGGTGCCAGCACTGAACCCTGTGGTACTCCACTAGTCACTTCTTTCCATGATGAGTAGTTTCCTCTTAGTACTGTTCTCATTTCTCTTTTTATGAGAAAATTGTGTGTGTGTGTGTGTGTGTGTGTGTGTGTGTGTAGGTAGGTAGGTAGGTAGATATCGTAGACAGACAGATAGACAGATTAATTAACCAATGGGTGGTAACCCGAAAATTTATCCTTTTCAAAATAAAGCCATACTAGGAAGGATGAAAGACGAGAGTTTCAAGTATCTGGATATGCTTTGCCATATTGGCTGAAGAAAAAATAACATAGAAGTTAGACTTCTGTAGTGGGAGTACCGGTCGTGCTATAAGCCTCAGGGTACTAGTTAACTTTTGTGCTGAGTGTTGGGTTGATGATGGGAAACTCTATCTGACGGGTCCTGCATGCCCCCCCTTCAATTGGTTGACATAGAAACAGACTTCAAATTATGGTAGATGGGGAGGGATGCACAATGCAGGGAGGAGAAGAGAGACTGAGAGGCATCAAAGAATCTGTGAGACAGCGAGTCTTTACTGTACCCATTCTAAAGGAGCTGCAAGTAGTGAATTTCCCCTGCGCCATCCTCTCTCCCCTCCACATTCCTGACAGTTGCAGTATACATAGGGCTGAATAATGCGTTTATAGAAAGTCAGCAGCTGTTCAAGGCTGTAGAAAGCACGGAATTGATTCGGTGCGCCAAATGTTTGGGAAGCTGATTGTGGACGTCATTAAACCTTGCATACAAGAATCAGTGATTTTCTTTCAACATTTCATAACAGATAAATTTACGTCTCTGATGCCAGATGCAAGGGTGGAGGGGGGGGGGCTTTTGATCGTGAAAATGATAGAATGTATGAGGCAAAAAAAAAAAAAAGTATTGCCTGTGAGCCTGTATATCCACGTCACTAATGTCACATACCACACATTCAGGTTGCCAAACAACTCAGTGGTGATAAAAGATTTGTAACTCAAGAACTGAATAATAGCAAAAAAGGAAGTGTATCTGGAAGTTCTCCTAGGCGATTGTAGATTCCTACAGGTGTTATGCAAGGTACCTTTTTCCAGTGTCCTGGCATCTGATTTTTTTCTACATCGTTTTATTCAACGTAAGAGAGGATTAGTGTACTGAAGGGGATAATGAAGGCTGCTTCTAACCTCAAAAAAAAGAAAAAAAATGCAGCTGCATAGATCTGTCTCAGGATTATGAGAATAAAGCGAAAAATGCGCTATATAGGAAATGAATTAAGGACAGAAAAGATACAGGTTTGTTTCTAGGTGAATTACTGAATGAAACGGAGCCAAAAGTGATAAAAAGAACACGAAAATCCGTTTAAGATGAAATATTTCGAGAAAGGAGACATGGAAACAAAGTGTTTTACTCGAACAACAGTAAAATAAAAAAAATGTTTGCAATAAGAGAATAATGAAATAGCAAAAGATGTATTTAGTAAGCGACTTACAAGAGAGGAGTTAGGTGCGCCAGGAGAGAGAGGAGCAGTCAGAGAGAAAGACTGAAAGTCGAGAAGCTGAGGACCATAGAAATGGCACATGAATACAGGAACAAAGTAGGGGAGAAGTTAGAAACAGTCAGTTCCAATGAAATAGATCTGGACAGCCTGTGGGATGCATATAGGGATTGCTTAGCTAGGAATGCTAAAGCAGTGTGTGGTATGGCAAGAGTAACAACAAAGAAGAAAGGTGCGGCATGGTGGGATGAAGAGGTTAAGTGAGCAGTGGAGGAAAAGAAGAAGTGGCAAGAGAGGTTACAGAACAGTAATTTGGATGCCTGTGTTGTAATACTATTGTTATAAATATATCTACCACGTGTCTGACACGTTAATCATTATCAGAATTATACGTTTACTTGCATGATATTGATTGGAGACCAGTTAGCACTGCACATTGACAAATTAGCACTGGGTTTGTTTCGCCCGGCCAGCAGACTGATTCTCGGTCAAGTTCACAGCTACCACTGTTGACAGATAAAACACCAACATCTTGGTGGACTAAGTGGCCTCGAGTCATCTGCTCGCAACTGTACATACGTTCATACATAAACATGCGTACATAGTTACGTACTACCGTACGTAAATACTTACGCAAGGACGTACGTATGTACATACTTCAGTAAGCACATACATACGGACGGACGTAAATACGTACATAGATAAGTACATGAATGCGTTAGTACGTACATAGGTGCATATGTAAATACATGCATGGGCGTGTACGTAAGTACGTATATGGGTGCATAGGTAGGCACGTACATACATTCACACAAATACATGTGTACGTTATTACGTACGTGGATGTGTACGTTATTACGTACGTGGATGTGTACGTTATTACGTACGTGGATGTGTACGTTATTACGTACGTGGATGTGTACGTAAGTCCGTACGTAGATCCAGACATTTACACAGGTGCGTACATCTCACAATTGTACATCTCACAATTGTTTTGGTCGGGGGTCATATAATCGATACAATGTGCCTCTATTTCCGAATCACGATCCTTTAAGGGTGGTCTGGAGGACCCTTAGCGAAAGGGAGACGCTCCGATAAAAATTGGTGGCCGACACAGTTTGTGCATGCCGGTGTAATGCCGAAAGGGAGCGGCGCAACCGGTAAGGGAGGTGCCAAGAGCGTGCGACCGTTTGTGAATCCGGGCCCTGGTGTAGTCAAAAGTAAAACACTTGTTACCCTTCAGAGCTATGCACTAAGACACAACGACGAAAAGTTGTGGAATGACGGGACAGGAAAGTTTGTACCGCAAAATCGTCACTATCAGTTATGTGAGACACAGATATTAGAATTTGTGCTAGAGGTAATAAAAGCTAAATAGATCGTTTGGCCTCTTTGCATAGAGACAATACGGCAACGAATTCATTTAATAAAAATATAACAGAATGGTGTAGAGTCGGCAACACAAATGCAGACGGACAATGAGTATGTGCACCCAAAGCAGACGTATGATAGTAATTCAGCCGATACAAGCCAAGTTAGTAAATTTCAATGTAATAATGATATGTATTGCTTTCTATATACATGTAATGCAGAGCGATTTTAGCCCCTCGTGTACTCTGTGACGTCTCCATAATGCATATATAACATGGATATACCACATCCCAACCATAGTAACTCTGAAGCATCCATCTGAAGCATTTAACAACCCATCTAAAGCAAACAAATGAACTTGTGCACTCCTGCTAGACTATCATAAAAAAAAAAAAAAAACTCGATGCCAATAGATTTAGTACTCTTCAATGTAATTTGTTTGTTTTACGCTATAGATAATAAGTGTTGAATTGTAGGAAAAGAATAAACTAGTTGAGTTTCACTATTAATCCCCGGCGGGGCGTTCAGGGTAATGCAAACACGTCCTATATATTTCCTCGCCATATGCCTCATTCTTGCTCATTATTCGAACTCTTGTAATGGGATTGTGATATGGCAACACTAGATAGGCGAGGGGCGAACAGCAGGGACCCGACCACATGGCCCAGCTAGCGTTCGTTTTGCACTGAACGTTCCTAGGGGTAACGATTGTTTTTCTTATGACTACAGGAAACCAGTTGGCTTGTCACGCAATGTAGAGTCACCCATACACAGAAGAAAGAGGAAAGAAAGAAGAAACGAAAGATAAAAGAGGAATGAGGGGAAGAAGGAACGAAGAGAGGAAAGGAGTCACCCGAAAGCAGCACTACATCGAATCAGTGGATGGTAAGCGCCCCCACCTACCACACATACCATAAATCAAAAATCCTACAAAGTGTGATGAAACATTCAAAACCGTTCTAACATTATAACCTAGCCATGAAACCATAACACGGGTTCATATTCTCAGTGGCATAGGAGTTTGAATAGTACTTTCCTCTTATTCATTATGTTTCCCCTGCCAGTTTGATTCTTTGGGATGCAGTTTACCTCCCTTAAGTCACTGTTTTTTTAAACTTATGTAAATTGTGCTTCATATGAAGCTTCCAGGATTGACAAATCAGACCTTTATTGTGCCTCATATGAGGTCTGCAGGTTGGCAAGGGGTATATTACACTTAAACCTCTTACTGATATTCATTGATGACACCTACCTACCTGGGATCAAATCCTGCTGTTTGGTACGTTTTGGCGCAGCTATTTGGACACTGGCATTTCGGCACGGCCCTTTTTTTTTTTTACAACGAAAAATGAACCAAAGGTCTGGGACCTACAAATTGCTCCCTCCAAGAAAAAAACAAAAACAAGATAACAGATAGCCAAATTCAAGATCCATTTATTTCAAGATGCCTGGACACACTGAGTTCGAAAGACTGGAGATCGTAGGCAGTAGGAAAAAACAGACAGAGGGAGACAGTTCCAAAGTTGACATGTTGCATAAATGAAGGACTGGGTGTAGCGGTTAACTCTTGCATTAGAGTTGGACAAAAAAGGGATGAGAGTTTGTTACTAGACAGGTGCTACGTGCCCACCGCAGTGGTGCAAGGATGCAAGCAGACAGTTCAGAGGAGATGTGACCATTGAAACAGCGATAGAAAAGAGATAAAGATGCAACAGTGAGGCCAAGAGACAGATACTGAAGGGAGCCGGTATGAGGAGGAGAGTTAATGAGACTAAAAGCCTTTGACTCAATGCTATTAAGAAGAGCCTTTCCATACATTTTTTTTTTTTTATGTGGGGAAGAAGGAACCAAAGGCAATGAGCCCGCAAAACTGTTCCTTCCAAGAGAAAAACAAAATACGAGAGAGAACCAAATTCAAGATCCATTCATTTCGAGATGCCTTGACACACTGCGTTTGAAAGACTGGAGATCATAGGAAGCAGGAAATACAGACAGAGGGAGACAGTTCCAGAGTTGACCTGTTGCATAAATGAAGGACTGGGAGTAACGGTTAACTCTTGCATTAGAGAGTTGGACAGAAAAGGGATGAGAGTTTGCTGCTAGACGGGTGCTACGCGCCCGTCGTAGAGGTGGAGGAATGCATGCAGACAGTTCAGAGAAACAGTGACCATTGAAGTAGCGATAGAAAAGAGATAAAGATGCAACATTGCGGCGAAGAGACAGGTTGAAGGGAGTCAGTAAGAGGGGGAGAGTTAATGAGACGAAAAGCCTTTGACTACACCCTATTGAGAAGACCTGTATGTGGGGAGCCTCCCCACACATGAGAGTTGTACTGCACACAGAGGCGGATAAAACCTCTGTATAGAGTCAACAATTGTGCAGGGGCAAAGAAGGAACGGAGTCGGCATAGCACACTCAATCTTTTGGAAGCAGATTTTACAAGAGATGTAATATAATCTTTCCAAGACAAGTCCCGAGCAAATGAAACCCCAAGCATGTTCAACGATGATGCAGGATTAAGTTGAGTATTATTAAACCTAAGTGGGTATACCTGTGGACGATTTTGTCGGGTTGATAGATGCAAAAACTGAGTCTTTGATGCATTAAAAACAACCAGATTATTTTTACCCCAGTCAGAGATACGAGCCAAGTCAGACATTAGGTGTGCCATAGCCTCATCCCCGTCCTGTTGAAGTAACTGCTGAGATGGACGTTGCGGGAACTGAATGGAAAGGTGAAGGGTGGAGTCATCAGCGTATGAGTGGATAGGGTTAGATGTACAGCTTAGAAGGTCATTGATGAATAAAAGGAAGAGAGTTGGTGATAGGACAGAGCCCTGAGGAACACCACTGTTAATAGATCTAAGAGAAGATCGATAGCCATCTACAACAGCTGCTATAGAACGACCAGAATGGAAGCTAGAGATGAAGGCACAGATAGAAGGATAGAAACTGTAAGAGGGCAGTTTGGAAATTAAAGATTTATGCCAGACTCAGTCGAAAGCCTTTGAAATGTCAAGTGCAATGGCAAAGCTTCGCCAAAGTCCCGAAAGGAGGAAGACCAGGAGTCTGAAAAGTTGGTGAGAAGATCACCTGTGGAGCGTCCCTGACGGAATCCATACTAACGATCAGAAAGAAGGTTGTGATAGGAAAGATGCTTTAAAAATTTTCTATTAAGAATAGACTCAAAAACTTTTGAGATACAGGACGTTAATGCAATTGGACGATAGTTAGAGGGTTGGTAATGGTCACCCTTCTTTAGGACTGGCTGAATGAGAGCAAACTTCCAGCAAGAAGGAAAGGTACAAGTTGACAGACAAAGGCGGAAGAGTTTGCCTAGGCAGGATGCAAGCACAGAAGCACAGTTCTTGAGAACAACAGGAGGGACTCCATCAGGCCCATATGCCTTATTAGTACTGAGGCCAGCAATGGCAGAAAATACATCAGCTGAAGAAATTTTAATGTTAGCCATGAGGAAGTCAGAGGGGGGAAGTGATGGAGGAACATCACCGGAATTGTCTAAGGTGGAATTGGAGGAGAAAGTCTGAGTGAAGAGATCTGCTTTATCAGTAGAAGAAATAGCTACAGAGCCATCAGAGTAGAAAAGAGGAGGGAAGGATGATGAGGTAAAGTTGTTAGAAAGGTTTTTGGTAAGGTGCCAGAAGGAGCAAGAAGAGTTCGAGTTAGAGAGTTGAGAGCATTTTGTACGGATGAAATTATTTTTAGCAGAGCGAAGAACAGACTTAGCACGATTCTGGGCAGAAATGTATAAAAGATGTGATTCAGAGGTGGGTGGGCTCCGGTACCTTTTGTAGGCCCTCTCCTTGTTGCAGACAGCATTAGAACAAGCGTGATTAAACCAAGGCTTTCGTGCATTAGTCAAAGGATATGAGAAAGGAATGTATGCTTCCATGCCCGAGAGAATAACTTCCGTAATGCGCAAGGCACACCCAGATGGCTCCCGCACATGGAAGCAATAATCATTCCAGGGAAAATCAGAGAAGTACTGCCTGAGGGCCTCCCAATACGCAGCACCAAAGTGCCAGAGACAACGTTTTTTTGGAGGATCCGCAGGCCACACCGGAGCAATAGGACAGGTTAAGGTGATAAGGTTGTGATCAGAGGAGCCCAACGGAGAGAAAAGATTAACAGTGTAAGCAGAAGGATTAGTTGTAAGGAAGAGATCAAGTATGTTGGAGCTCTCTCCAAGGTGGTCAGAGATACGGGTAGGGTGCTGTACAAGCTGCTCTAGGTCATTAAGGATAGAAAAGGTGTAAGCTTGTTTATCAGGACTCCATATTATAATTACAAATCATAATAAATAGATAGATAAATAGATAGATAGACAGCTCTATGCGAGCCTGGGAATGGGAAATGAGCTTGCAAATTACATTGAGGAAAGCTGACGACAGTGGCCAGTAAGGAGATGATGCAGTTAGTTGTCAGCAATCCACCCGTGAACAAAGCCCTAGTGACCATATACACACATACACACATACTTACACACAGGCTTCTTAAACTTTCCACTCACAAGGAACACACGTGATACAACCCCTGCTACACCAGAATTTAGGAAAGAGAGCTCAGAAGGAGACAGGGGATAGAAGAGACAGGTTACAGGGAGAAGGGCTTGGCAACTTGAGAGAGAGACAGAAAAAGCGAGACAGAGAGATAGCTAGCGGGACTGGACTCTATACTTCGCTCTGTGTGAGAGACTTGTTAATATTTCCAAGACAAATAAAAATAGTCCCATACTATTCTTTACCTCTCCTGTCACTACATGACAAATGGGAAAGAAGATTATCTACTACAAGCAACTCTAGTATAATAACCGCTCGTCCACAAGTCTAATATATATATAACTCAACTACAAGTAACCACAAAGGAACCACAAAGTCTTTTATGACATTTGGTAGCAGCGAATCTACGGACATCGTCTCCGAATCAAAAGCAAATTTCTACAAAAGCAGGCGAGACTCTACAAGATTAGCTTCAGTTCTACAGTGAAGTCCTACAAAATACAGCCTACAATGCAAATAGCCTACAAGTCTACAAAACAACTCTATAATCTTCACGTAACTTCAAGCAGCAGCAAGAAGAATATAAAACAAAGCAAGTAAAGAAGAGGAAAGACCAAAGCAACAAGCACACAAGCCTCCACCACTCTCTCCCGCCTACCTCCATCGCTGACGCAGAGGTCAAGACGACGAAGCAAACACCAAGTCCATATTCACAACTCATCTTACTCACCCGTCTTCACTAAAGTTACTCATCGCTACTCATTCACTCACCATAGCTACCAGTGTGGGAAGCCGACGTCACCATGTGCTGAGATGACATCACAACGCGTGTCTGCCATGCCAAGCAACGTGTGACTGACACCAGGCACTTCTCACCCACTACTCATTACTCATTATTCACATAGCTCCTACTCATACTCATTTATTTTCACAGTTAAGTTGGAAATTCGACGTTCTATGCTGAGGTTTGCCTGGGACAGCTGTTAACCACCACAAGCACCAGGCCATGGAATTTCCTGAGTAATATCGTCCATCAACACACCACTAGAATTATCAAGAGATCTTCAATCAAACCTGTATTTTTCTTCCGAGATCGACTTTTGTATCGACACACCTCTACGATCTGTATCAAGTGGGTAAAATTATACTTACTCATTTCTTCTCAGTGCTAAAATTAGCTATATTCAACTTATTTACTCATCTATTTTGCTAGGACATAAATAAACAAGAGGCGTATTTCATAACACCATATCTTAATGACAGGAATATTTTCGCCACCACCCACGTTAATACCAGATGACACACAATTTGCCACAACAACAGACTCACAATTAAGAGAGCCCCAAGGCAACACACCAGATGACACACAAATTGCCACAACATCAGACTCACAATTAAGAGAGCCTCAAGGCAGCCCACCCCTTGTACAAACCTCACCACACACTAAATATCGAGAAACAAATACGGCAGTTTCAGATGATGAGTGGGAAACCACCTCTGACGTAGGAAGTGCGGACTTTGCCGCTGCCTTGCACACGTATGCCAATACACTTAACAGGGTTCACCGGTCCGGTCGTACCTATTCCACCATTCCCTCACACAACGATAAACACGTCCAAGTTGAATTAACAGAGCAAACAGTAAAAATGAATCAAGAAACAAATACCGCTGATCTAACAACCACACCTCACGTGCTTGTGTATCACGAGGATAAAACTGCCCCAAAATTCTCTGGCACAGACAAAGATCGCATTGATGTCATTTCATTAGTCAGTCAGTGAAAACAAATGTTCATCAAGCGCCACATACTAGATGAACAAGAGAAAATTGCTATTTTTTCATCTTGCATAAGCCAGGAAAGATGTCCAGCGAGCAACTTGCTTCCCTCCGACAAGCTCTATCGTGCTAGGACATATGATGAATTTAAAACTGAATTTCTGAAGAAATTTTCTGGAGGTATGAACTTCTATCTATCTATCTATTGCCAGACGCATCAATCCCGTTTGGGGTGGCCACAAACAAATCGCCTCCAAGTCGCCCTGTCCCCCGCCATTTCACTCCCCTGCTCCCAACTCACACCCCCCTCTCTCATATACCTCTCCACCCCATCTCTCCATCTCATCCTCGGCCTCCCCCTCCCTCTTTCCCCCTCCACCTCACTCACATACACTCTCTTCGTCAGTCTTTCACCCTCCATCCTCTCCACATGGCCAAACCACCTCAGTGTGTTCCTCATAACGCTTCCTATCACATCCACATCAACACCACAACGCTTCTTTATATCCTCATTCGTCAGCCTGTCTCTCCATGTGACTCCACAGGCTCCTCTTAAATAACTCATTTCCACGGCTCTCACTCTTGACTTGTGTCCTTCCAACAATGTCCACGCTTCACTTCCGTACGTTAGAGTTGGTATCACAATACTGTCATGTAGTAACTGAACTTCTTGTCACAATACTGAACTTCTTGCCAAGTATAATTCCAGAATTACATAAAATTGTAGATCTTGTAAGGGAGCACACTACAAACCATGTGCTCAGTGAAATAACTGCTGATGTCTCCACAATCAAGAGAACATTATTAGCTACTTTGGAAAATTCTAATTGGATAACAGATGATGGAAAGATGTCCCCAGACCTCGTCATGGACATCATTGGTTATGTAGCTGCCTTGTGTAAATTACCTGATAGGACCCTTAAGATCACCAAGACGATTGCGTACACCCCAGGAATGTGCTTGCTAGACTTAATGAACGAGGTACAGATGCAGTGCAGTAAAGCAGGTATGGTCGACACACATGCACATTCTGGTAGAATCAGGGTACCTGAGACAGTATCAGCTGTGAAAACATCTACACCGACCCCAAACAGAGAACAAAATCGATCGCGACCAGAAATCAGGCAGGCCAAACAAGCAAACGCGCCAAGGCCTCGTTCCCAGACGCCTTCCTACAGGCAGTTTCATAAGTTTTCGCGCAGCCCGAGCAGGTCTCGCGCCATAAACAACACTTCTTATGGGAAATCACCTCATAGGTCACAGTCAAGGGATAGGTCCATTCTATGTCATTATTGTGCAAAACCAGGACACACAAGGTATGAATGCTTTATCAAGGCAAAAGAGGACAAACAAAAGACACAAGGATTTGGTCCTTACTGTAGGCATCATAGATACCAAGGGCACTGGACCAGTGATTGCAAAACAGTAGAAAAAATTGTGTCTATGTTCAAATCGGGGGAAGACCAAGTCATGACAAAAAACGAACAAACGTAAGGAAGAACAAGGCTAAACTTCACATAGGAGGCATGTTGGGAAATGAGTGTATCTTGATACCAGCTGTATGTGAGGATCAAAACGTTTCCTTATTTTTAGATACAGGCTCTCCAGTGAACTTAATAACACATGAAGAACTAAATAGAATTCTTAAATATAAAAAGAAAGTAACTTTTCTGGATGAAGCTGATTTAGATTTATACACAGTAGATGGACAAGAGATTACAGTGAAGGGTATGATAAGATTAAATCTCAGTTTCACAGAAACTACAAAACCATTCTCTGCATTTTTCTATATCGTTGAAAACTTAGCAATTAAAGCTCATATGTTACTGGGCTTAAGATCCATGAGAGCTGAGAACATAACTATACTCCCACAAATGAATGGAATAGACTTTGATAATGAATTCATAGAGGAAATAACTTCAGAGCCCTCACCGATTGGTAGAAGAGAGCCAAAAAGAATTGGTAATATTAAAGGCTTAAACAAACATACACAAACAGATGAGTGTATAGATCCACTCCCACCACCAACCCCATCCTCCAGAATTAGTGACCCAGATAACAGTACTGATTTATCAATTTTTCCAGCCCATCTCACTAATGATTTAGTCATACCACCTAATTCATACATGAAGGTTACCATAAAGAGCAAATTACGGAATAGTACTGTTCTTGTCTTAGAAGAAAAAAGTAAGGTAAAGGGATTGTCAGTAGAAAACGCATTATGTCATACGAACGAAGAAGGGCAAACTCAGATATTCATAATTAATCACATGAATGGGGAAGTTCAGTTGAAAAAGGGAACTTGCATAGTTACTATTGAAAAATGTCCCGCCCCTGTGAAGGAAATAGTTATAGCTGGAGTAACAAGTGAGATAAAATCTACGGATAGAGAAAGAATAAAAGAGAATTTAATTCACGCAGGTGAATTTGATGAAGAAAATGATTTGTTAACCCTGCTGGAAACACACAGGGACACCGTAGCATTGCCCGGAGAACAATTAGGGTGTACTAACTTGATTAATCACATGATTAATGTGCACCCTGAAACACCACCAATTTTCGTACCAGCTTACCGCATACCACACTCCCAACGTACACTTGCAAATCAGTATGTCGATGAAATGTTAAAACTTGGAATTATTGAGCCTTCAGTCTCCCCGTGGAATGCCCCTTATTCTTCGTGCCCAAACGAAATGGAGAAATGCGTGCGGTAGTAGATTACCGTAAACTAAATAATCACACAATCCCAGACAGATTTCCCATGCCATTGCTAAGCGATGTTCTACAGAATATTGGTCCTGAGAATAATATATTCTCAACCATCGATCTCCTAAACGGCTACTATCAGATTCCGGTATCTAAGGAGTCACGTAAATACACTGCCTTTTCAACAAACAGAGGCCATTATCAATATACAAGAATGCCAATGGGACTGAGGACAGCCCCAGGCACATTCCTGCGTCTTATGAATTACGTATTGTCCGGAATTTTAGGACAAGGAATATTTGTTTATCTTGACGATATTATAATCGCAACGAAGAATATTAAGGATCATCTCAGGAAATTAGACTTACTCTTACAAAAGCTTAGTGATGCTGGATTAAAAATTAAACTTTCTAAATGCAAATTTTGCTTTAAGGAAATAAATTTCTTAGGCCACAAATTAAGTTCTGATGGTATTCACACCACTGATGACAAAATACAGGCAGTGAGAGATTTTCCTGAACCCACTACGACTGACGAAGTTAGACAATTTTTAGGTCTGGCTGGGTACTATAGGTCATTCGTACCACAGTTCTCTCATATAGCCTTTCCTCTATTCCAACTACTCAAAAAAGATGCTGTATTCCAATGGGAAGAAGAACAAAAAAGGGCATTTAACAATCTAAAAATTAAACTAACAAATGCACCTTGTTTAGCATATCCGGATTACACAAAATCATTTCTTATTTGTACAGACGCATCAGTTAAAGGATTAGGGGCTGTACTGATGCAGGAAGATAAAAGAGGAAAGAATCAACCAATTGCATTTGCCAGCAGACAAACAAGAGGTGCGGAGAAAAATTATTGCATTACAGACTTAGAGGCACTTGCAGTGGTTTTTGCATTACAAAAGTTTCGAGATTTGGTATATGGTTACGAAATCCACTTATTCACCGACCATAAACCACTGGTGGGTATGTTTAAAGAAAAACTCCTTTCTGGGAGGAGAGCAAGATGGAAGTGTACAGTTGAAAACTACAACGTACAAATTCATTATATACAAGGTAAAATGAACATAGTAGCTGACGCTTTATCTAGGAACCCGAACACAATTCAGGTCGCGGCGTTAGATCTCAAAGGAATTATCCCAAACCACGAGGATATCGCAAAGGCACAACGACTTGACCCAATATGGTCTAAAGTAATATACAAGTTAGAAAGTGGAGATGACATACAATTACCCAAACTGCATGTCCCACTTGAACAATTCACAATGGTCAATAATACATTATACAAAATTAACTCTAAACAACCAAAACGCCAAAGAAATACTAACCAGTTGGTAGTACCTAATGACATGATACCCCAAGTATTACGATTGATACACGACAGCCCGCATGCAGGACATCCTGGAAAGGATAAGACATTCAACCAAGCCCAGCTATTATATTACTGGCCTTCATTACGAAAAGATATAAACAATCATATAGACAGATGCGAATCATGTGCAAAACACAAAGGATACCCAATCACACCTGCACCAATGGGTAATTACCCTGTACCACATCAACCATGGGACGTTGTCGCTGTTGATTTACTCAAGATGCCATTATCATACAATAATAACCTATACTTATTCGTAGCAATGGATCATTTTTCCCGTTATGTCATTTTAGCTCCAATTAAAGATAAGACAGCAGAGACAGTAGCAAAGGCAATAACAGATAATGTAATATGTCGCTTTACTACCCCAAAGGTATAATAAGTGATAATGGAGGAGAATTTAATTCTGAGATCTTACAAGAAATATGTAAACAATACAACATCAAAAAGGTTAACGTTTTGGCCTATCACCCAGCATCGAATGGGTTGGTAGAGAGACAAAATAAAAAGGTATTAGATGTGCAACGACACATTCTCAGTGAAAATTATGCAAGCTGGGATGATTGGATTCCCAGAGTAGAAGCCTCAATTAATTGGTCTATAAATAAATCCAACGGTGACACTCCACATTTCATTATATATGGCACAGATAAAAAATTACCATATGAGCTCCTAGAAGGTGACAGCATGCCTATATACAATTACGATGATTACTCTAAACTCCGTTTACGTGAATTCCAGGACATTCACAAAAGAGTCAAAAAACAATTAACGATGTCCAAGGAAGAAATATCGGAGGCATTTAACAAGAAGGCAAAAGATTCACCTATCAGCTTAGGGGACATTGTTTACGGTGTCATTCATACGAGAGACAATAAATTATCCCCAAAATTTGAGGGCCCTTACAGAGTAATTAACATAAAAGCAAACAAAGTTTTAATTAAGTCACTTTCAAGTGGCGAGGAGAAACAAGTTCATATTGACCATTTAAAAGGAGTTTCAAGGGAATTATCCCATAATTATTCAGCCTCGGATACAACCGAACAGGCGAACGTACCTCAAAAAACCAAGCAAGAACACAAAAATGATTACAAAAAGAAATTAAGGTCATATACCAAACAATCGACCATAGGTGCAACTGTTCCAATCAAATCTACAGTACATCATTTACGAGAATTAAATATCGATTTAAACTCCTTCTATAAATGAAATAACAATCAACCGTAACGCACATCATCACTATCATCGACCACAGCATTATAGGAAATTAATAGATTTTTTTTTTTCGGTAGGTTACGATGAAGGGACTTATGCTATGGATTCTTTTCTACATAGCAAGAGGATATGCGCACTTAGACCCCAAACATATAGTACGACAAGGATGCCTCATAGCTCCAACGGCCACGACTACAATCGTTAAGGACGTCATGAGTACTGAAATAAGTCTAGATTACTTGTATGACTTACCTACTTATCTAGACAGACTTGCGACGCCGATGCGAACTCTGGACTTCATGATAGGAAATTATGTTTCACAAGCACATAACACCAAGGAAGTGAATGAAATGGGAAAGTTAGCGAAATGGAAACTAGAACAGGCGAAGTCAACTATGCTCGTCATGATCCAAGATCTCCCATCTTATGGAACGGAGGTACTGAGCGACAGGAACAACATCACACGTACTCGCCAAAAGCGCGGTTTGTTCGACCTGGGTGGCGCAGTTCTTGGGAACATCTTTGGATTGGCTACAGAGGATGACCTTAAAGAAATAAACAACAAATTTAATAAGATAGCTCAGGTACTAACATACCAAGATAAATTCATCACAGGACAGAACTCAGCAATGAAGACAATTGTGAAAAATCTGAAACAAGCAGAAAATATAGCTCTCGAGAATGTAGATAAAATAAATGAATTGGAGGGAAACGTTACACTTTTCCAACACTTCTCCATCATCACAGAACATATTGACACGATTCTACTACAATTAGAGAACACTAGAGATCGTTTCAGGGCACTTATGCAAGGAATTTCGAATGCTGGTGATGGCAAGATCACAATTGACTTACTCCCAGTTCATGAGCTACGTCAGATAGTTAGTCAAGGCATACATAAACATAAATTGAAGCCGTTGTTCCGCAGTAGGGAATTTATGCAATATTACCCGTATTTAGAAGCAACACTAACACCAGCATCAGTGGTAGTTCATGTACCATTCATCACTGAAGACCTGTTCACAGTATACCAAATACACCCCTTCCCCTATAAAAATAACAACACTTTGGTCATCATCAACATCAACACAGACACCGAACTCATCATGGTCTCCAAGAGACGGGACACTGTCACTTTCGCAAGTGAATCAACGATTGAACGAAAGTGCCGCACATCCTTACATGCTGTTCATCTTTGTCCTGCGTACATTTTCACGTTTCAGCCTACTGATACAGTCCCTTGTGAAATGGCTATCATCAGAAATGACAATATTCATCATCATTGCTACTTCACTTTTGCTCCAGATAAACTTGTACACCATCAACGCATTGGACACTCACAGTTTTGTTATTTCCCTCATAACACATCAGTTTACATAGTCTGTCCAGATATACCTCCATCTCATACATCAGCATCAGGATTATACATAGCACCAGACTACTGTGCGGTATTTACACCATCCATGTCCACTTTATCCACCATCAATCACTATGCCATTCTCAATCATACACACAAACATTTCCACCCACTGCCTGATATGGACTTAAGCATGAGCACAAGTATTAAGCTGACTTCACCTAAGTTTGAAACTATGCAGCTGATCAATGAAACAATGAAGCCCTGGGAAGATTTGAGTTTGAGTATGTTCAACCCATATTATGTGTATAGCCCAGCACCTACTGTCTTTATAATCGTCTGCATTGTAGTTGCAATACTGCTGTTCGCAATGCACAGAACGCATGCAAGAATTGCTAATTTGGAGTCATTATTTAGTGGAGGGAGAGTTAACATCGAAGTTAACCCCCCTGAATGAAGTGTATATATTTTGTATATAGTATTAATTATATATATATATAAGAAGAATGACCCATGTATGGCAGACCAGTACCATTATCTTTAAATGAAATATTAATAACTCTTACCATAATCTAAATTTTAAACTATTTTTTTTTCTTGCATGTATGCATTTCACTATAATAACCCAAGTACATACTGTATTACAGTTCAATAATTTACTTTAATGCATTTATTCAATTACATATACAACTTGTTTAAAATGTAATATTACTGAATAATCACTATTTACTATAAATATTATATGTATACAATATTCATACAATTATGTTACTTACACAATATTATGTATTTCACTTAATTAGTTTATAGGTTCATTATAATGTGTATATAATATGTATTAATATGTTAGGACTATTAACTGTCGATGGTACGCCATTTTCGCGTGACCGAGCAGATATCAGGACTCCATATTATAATTACAAATCATAATAAATAGATAGATAAATAGATAGATAGACAGCTCTATGCGAGCCTGGGAATGGGAAATGAGCTTGCAAATTACACTGAGGAAAGCTGACGACAGTGGCCAGTAAGGAGATGATGCAGTTAGTTGTCAGCAATCCACCCGTGAACAAAGCCCTAGTGACCATATACACACATACACACATACTTACACACAGGCTTCTTAAACTTTCCACTCACAAGGAACACACGTGATACAACCCCTGCTACACCAGAATTTAGGAAAGAGAGCTCAGAAGGAGACAGGGGATAGAAGAGACAGGTCGCAGGGAGAAGGGCTTGGCAACTTGAGAGAGAGACAGAGAGAGTGAGACAGAGAGATAGCTAGCGGGACTGGACTCTATACTTCGCTCTGTGTGAGAGACTTGTTAATATTTCCAAGACAAATAAAAATAGTCCCATACTATTCTTTACCTCTCCTGTCACTACATGACAAATGGGAAAGAAGATTATCTACTACAAGCTACTCCAGTATAATAACCGCTCGTCCACAAGTCTAATATATATATAACTCAACTACAAGTAACCACAAAGGAACCACAAAGTCTTTTATGACATGTTCACCAGGTGGATCAGTGAAAGGAGAGGAGAGCCAAAGGTGGTGGTGAACATTGAAATCTCCAAGAATGGAGGTTTCAGAGAAAGGAGAAATGGATAGAATGTGTTCCATCGTAGAAGTAAGATAGTCAAAGAATTTTTGATAGTAGAATTAGGAGATAAGTAAACAGCACAGATATATTTAGTTAGAGAATGACAGGAAAGCCGAAGCCAGAGTGTAGAGAATTCAGAAGACTCGAGTTCAGGAACACGAGAACAAGATACGTTGTTGCATATATATACACAACAGCCACCTTTGGCTTTGAAATGAGTATAGAGAAAGTAGGAGGATACAGAAAAGGGTTTGCTGTCAGTAGCCTCAGACAGCTGAGTCTCAGTTAGGAAAAGAAGGTGAGGGTTAGAGAAGGAGAGGTGGTGCTTAACAGAGCGAAAGTTAGAGGAAAGGCCACGAATGTTGCAGAAATGAAGAAGAGAGTCAGACAGTGGTTCCAGGCAGGTCAAGTCATCACCGGGAGAGGGGCTGAAGGTGGGGTTATTTATGGTCCCCCCCCCCCCGGGGACTCCGAGGCTATGCTATTTGATGCTATTTTTTTTTTTTTTTTTTTGAAAAGGAAGTGTGGTGTGTACTGTGCATGTAGTTTGGTGTTGATAGTTGGAGAAACTTGTATTGGAGAGCATGCTGGTCTACTCTCTGTGTTACTGAGACACTGAAAAAGTTCAGCAAAGGGCTGAAAAGTTCAGTCCTGAGGGCTGATGAAACGGGAGCTCCAGCTCTCCCTGTCATCAGCTTTCTATCCACCTTGGGAGTACTGCCCTGCTCGAGATGGTGCTACAGTCTACTCCTCAGATAGCTATACTCTACACAGAGGTGAATAAAGCCGGTGTATAAAGTCAACAACTGTGCAGGGATAAAGAAGGTATGGGGTTGGTTTAGCACACCTAATCTCTTGCAAGCAGATTTTACAAGGGAGGTAATATGTTTATAGATAAATCACGAGACATTGAAAAACCAAGTATGTGTAAAGATGATGGAGGATTGAGCTGGATACTGTTATATTGTTAAAAATCAGAGGGTACTCCTCTGGAAGATTTTCTCAGATTGACAAATAAAAGAACTGAGTGTTTGATGCATTAAAAACAAGGTTATTTTTACCCTAGTCATAGATGTGAGCCAAGGCAGACATTAGGTGTGCCACAGCCTCATCCCTCATTTGTTGAAGCAGCTGCTGAGGACGCTGCGGGAGGCAAATGGAAAGGTATAGGGTGAAATCATCAGTGTATGAGTGGATAGTGTTATATGAACAGCTTAAAACGTCATTGTGAATAAAAGGAAGAGAACTGGTGATAGGACACAACCCTGAGGAACACCATTGTGGACGGATGTAGGAGAACAGTGGTTGTACACACCAGGAGCTATAGAATGACAAGAAAGGAAGCTAGAGATGAAGGTACAGATAGAAGTAAAGAAACAGTAAAAGGGCAGTTTGGAAATTGAAAATTTATGCCAAACTCTATCGAAAGCATTTGAGGTGTCAAGTGCAATGGCATAGTTTTCGCCAAAGTCCCGAAGGGAGGATGACCAGGAGTCTGAAAGGTAGTTGAAAAGATCACCAGTGGAGCATTCCTTATGGAGCCCATGCTAGGTTGCAATAAGAAAGACTTTTTTTTTTTTTTTTTGTCAATAATGGACTCGAAAACTTTTGAAATACAGGGTGTTGGAGCAATTGGGCGATAGTTAGAGGGTTGAAAATGGACACCCTTCTTTGGGACTGGCTGAATGAGAGCAAACTTCCTGCAAGAAGGAAAAATACAGGTTAATAGATAAAGACAAAAGAGTTTACATAGGCAGGGTGTAAGCACAGAAACACAGTTCTTGAGGAGAACAGGAAGGACTCCATCAGGCCCATATACTTTGGTAGTACTGTGTCGCGTGATGGCAGAAAACACTTCAGTTGATGACATTTTCATGTCAGCCAGAAGGAAGTCAGAGGGCAGAAGAGATGGAGGAACAGCACCAGAATCACGTAAGGTGGAATTGGAGGAGAAAGTCTGAGCAAAGAGTTCTGCTTTATCAGTTGAAGAAATTGCTACAGAGCCATCAGACTGGAAAAGTGGAGGGAAAGATGATGAGGTAAAGTTGTTAGAAAGGTTTTTGGCAAGGTGCCAGAAGGAGCAGGAAGAATTCCAGTTGGAGAGTTGAGAGCATTTAGTCTATCTATCTATCTATATACCTAGGCTGCTTCCCCCAAGAAAAGGGAGGTAGCCGAGACAGGACGACTCACTCTCCATTTACTCATCCAATCAAACACATTCATTCGCATCTTAGCTCCAAAGGGGAGAACGGACAGATCCTCACCGCATCACACCGCACAAGGGTCAACTGCGCAATGCAATCAGTGACATCCGCAGCAGGGCCCGACAGCAGAACTGGTTTACCCCTGCCACATCATAACAGATCCATCCCCTTACCCGCACCTGACCTGACTAGCTGATCAGACCAAATGCGGGAGAATATCCCCTCAGGGCTGTGTCATCACTTATTCATTCACAATTTCTCTCCATTTATTTCTGTCACGCACAGCCACTCTTCCTTGCTCAACAGACATCCCTCTCGCATCCAGCGCTCTCTTCACACTGTCCATCCATCCTATTCGTGGTCTTCCTCTCAGCCTTACATGAATATAGTTTTGAATGGTGAGTTGCTTGAGGAGGTAGATTGTTTTAAATATCTAGGGTCACATGTTGCTGTGGATGGAAGAATAGATGCAGAAGTGAAGTTTAGAATAAATGAAGTAGGAAAGGTGCTGGGAGGAATGAAAAAAGTGTTTAAATGTCGTTCGCTTAGAATGGATGTAAAGAGAAGGCTGTATGAGGGTGTTGTGGTACCGACTGCATTATATGGGGCTGAAACATGGAATATGGGTGTAGCAGAGAGGAAAAGTTTGAATGTAATGGAGGTGAGATGTCTGAGGAGTATGTGTGGAGTGACGCGTATGGATCGAGTGCGAAATGATGAAGTGCGAAGGAGAACTGGAGTTGTTCGGGAGATGGCTGGTAGAGTTGAGCAGAGGGTGTTGCAATGGTTTGGGCATATGGAGATAATGAGAGCATTTAGTACGGATGAAATTTTTAGCAGAGCAAAGAACAGACTTAGTACGATTCCTGGCAGAAACAAAATAAAGATGAGAATCAAGGGTGAGTTGATTCTGGTACCTTTTACAGACCTTCTTGCTGTGGACAGCATTAGAATATGTGTGATTAATTCAAGGTTTCTTTGCATTAGTCAAAGGATATGAAAGGAATATATGCTTCCATGCCTGAGCGAATAACCTTCGTAATGTGCATGGCACACTCAGATGGCTCTGGACCATGGAATCAATAATCATTCCAAGGAATATCAAAGAAGTACGGCCTGAGAGACTCCCAATCAACATCTCCAAAGTGCCCCAACCGACGTTTCTTTGGAGGGTCCACAGACCCTACAGGAGCAATAGGAAAGTTAAGGTAATAAGACAGTGATCGGAGGAGCCCTGTGGAGAGTAAATATTTACAGCATAAGAAGAAGGATTAGTTGTAAGGAAGAGGTCAAGCATGTTGGAAGTCTCTCCAAGGCGGTCAGGGATATGGGTAGGATGCTGTACAAACTGCCCTAGGTTATTAAGTATGGAAGAGATCTAGGCTTGTTCACCAGGTGGATCAGTGAAAGGAGAGAAGAGGCAAAAGTGGTGTTGAACACTGAAATCTCTCATTTGGGGCCGGAGGTGGTGAGAGAGCTGAATAGTCATTTGCCTAAAGCCTCTGCTGTGCAACTAGAGGTTGCACTTGTGAAAACTAAAATAAATAAGAGAACAGAAGAGACTCTTGAGTCACCGACTGTCGTTGTTAATGAATGTTTGACAGTCATATCCCATGCTGGTCTAGTCACCATTCCTAATATGTCTACTTTGAGGAAAATAGTAAACGTAGAAACCGTAATTCAGTGATGAACGCCCCCAACAATCCTACCGATCTGGAACAATTATTTAGGTCAGAATGCAACAGTATATATGTCCCTCAGGCAGGAGTGGAAGATTTTTTTTACTCTGTAATTGTGGACCACGTCCCAAACAGATATTAATCTTCGGAAGACAGTGCTGGCCCCAACACCAAGTGGCATCTGATGTGGTTTGTCGATGGCACATTCAGTATTGCTCCCAGCCTCTTTTCTCACATTAATGTAATTTTGGCAAGAAAAACACGGACGAGTTCACCGAATATAATACGTTCTTGTGCCTAGCAAGCAACGCACCGCATACATAGGAATGTTCGAGTTATTGAAAGACGTGGAACCCAAAATAAAACCCACTTCATTCGTCTGAGATTTTGAACAAGCAGCGCACAGTGCCATGGAGGACATATTCCCTGATGTTCAAATAAAAGGATTTTTATTTTCATATAGCTCATAATATGCAAAAACGTCTAGCTAGATTGGGTTTCAATAATTCGTATAACAATGATCCGGATTTCACGTTAAAAGCAGTAATGATCATATCCCTTGCCTTTGTACCTTTGAACAAGATCGATGAATATCTGAATGCTGTAGCGACCGAATGCCGCAAGAAAATCATGGATTACTCAACTGATTTGAAGATACATATATTGGTCATCAAAACAGACGAGGAAATGGAAGACGAACTTCTCTATTTCTCTCCGAGATTTGGAACATTCGTCAGAGAGCATTAAATGGGGAAGACCACACAAACAATCATGCGGAGGCAGCTCACCGTCGATTAAAATACGAGCTTAGCATGCAACATCCCACCATATGTAAATTAATAGATGGCCTGCTTAAATTACAGAAAGGTAGAGATGCGTATTGTAAAGGGTCACTAGCTGGTCAAGAACCACCACAGAAACTAAAAACAGTATAATGATGATAGAAGAATACGTGAAACTGATCTTAGATTTGAAAACATGGTTGCTATTGAGTACCTGAGGAGCCTGGCTCATAATTACCCAGTGAACTCAATAAAGCTATATCACATTTTTTTTTGTGTGTGTGATTAACAGATATATTGTTTTTATTTTTCAATAAAGTTTTTAAATTATTTAAACTTTTACCTTTGAATGATTATGAATTAATCAACACTTTTGGCCCAGCGACCAAAAGTCTGGCTCCAAATCAGCTGGTGCCCAAACGACCCTGCCAAAACACCAGTGCACAAACGGCTGCGCCCAATCGTTCCATTCCGCAATTCCCGGATGTCATCAGTTGAAGCAGGCAAAAAATTTAACTTTTTTTTTGGGGGGGGGGGCAATCAAAGAGGGAAGTGAGAATCTGGCATGGCATGCCTAATGCTCGGGAGAGGATATCTAATGAGGTACCAGTACCTCAGAAACTGCATGCTTAGAGGGGTAACTTAAAATCCACACCAAAAAAACGAATGTTATCTTCATTTAAGTCACCCTACATCCTTTCACAAACAGTGACGTATCCAAGATTTTTGCCAGGGAGGGGCAAGCTCTTGGAATATTTCCCAAAAATATCTGTCACCAAAAATTTTCCTAGATTTGATGCTTTATGTTATCAGAAATTAATTTACATCATTACTGTCGCATTTGTTCCAATGTCTTAAAGAAAAGCTATCTTTTCCTCACATATTCACAACTTTCTTGGAGAAACTTTAAGTACAGTAAATAGCTAATAATCCTTTCAGAGGAGAGTATGAAAAAACACTCTGTACATAATGTTAGCAGAGGTCTCTTTCATTAGAGAGCAAAAGGAAACACTAGCAATAAATTAGAAGGCACTGGAGTTTCCACAGCAAAGACATCTCCTTGTCACTAGTATCATTGGTCATCATGGTCACTCTCGTTGATGGTATTATTATCGATATGTGCATGCTAACTTCCGTCTGTTCTACCTCAAAACTTTTTTTTTTCCTCGGTACCACAATTTTCTTGTGCACCTTTATTACTGAAAATAGCACCGTCACACTATACTCTTAGTGGATCATTTAGCTGCTGTCTTTATCTCCCTGTACATATAAGTACAGCTATTTTGCATAATAACCTATGAAATTATGATGAAATATGCCACGCACTGGCATAGCACCTACCATACGAGAGGCAATGGCGTCCATACTATCTGTTTATATTCGGAAATAAACCTTGTATTTTGATTGGCTGCTGAAAGAAAAATGGCAGAATGGAGAGGCCAGTGAAAACTCGAGATCTGGCGTCCGTGTCCTGAACACACACTTTCCCACATTCGTGATACTATCGCTATTTTTCTATTTTCCTTTGCGGTTCTCTCTCTCTCTCTCTCTCTCTCTCTCCACTTAGCACATATGTGTAAATTAAAATTCGCTGCCGCATCCACCCCCAGTCTGGTATTCTGTTTTGTGCTACTGCTGTGGTGGTAGCCAATAGAAATTCTGTTTTCCACCACTTATTCTTTTAGTTTGATTCTCATTGGCTCAAGGATCAGGGGTGCTGCATACGTCAAGACCGACCTAAGTTAATACATCTGGTGGGATTAACCTCTCTTGATCCTTGACTTCTCTCTTAATCCTCGACTCAGTGACCATTCGACCTTCCCCGCTCAGCAGGGAATGATTTTCACATCACCTGTACTGTACTGTACTGTATAGAAAGGATTTTTCCGTTAAGGAAAAAAGAAAAACGGAGTAAATCTATTCATCTTGAAAATTCTCACCTAGAAATGTGGGGGGGGGGGGCAAAAGATACTCTCTCCCCCAAGCTCCAGAAAGTGGGGAGGGGAGGGACACGTCCCCTTGTTCCTCACTCAAACGAGGCCCCTGGCACACATATTTATATCTGTTTACCTTCAAAAATGTAGTCTGAGGTGATCAAAATGGCTTCATGCAGTCTTCAAAAATTCTACTTGTTTCACCTGTTTGGAACAATAACTGTGCGCTGTTTATTTGCAACTGGCTACAGGGTGAGAAACTATGGCTACAGGGTGCGAGGATGTGGCTGAGGGGACAGGAAGGCCATTTTTACACCTCATCAAGATTCAAGTGCAAAACATAATTAGAGCTCTAATATTAACTACATAATCTAATGTGATAGGGGAAGTTATAACTGGTCATTTTTTTTCTCAAAGGGTTTATAATATTTAGTCCAGTTCTCAGTTTCAAAGGAAATTATTGTTCCCACATAAATATTTTTGGAGATAGATAATGTTGTTTAATATACTAGTGGTAACATTAGGAAATCTGTATCGTCATATATGAACTATGCCAAAAATCCCTTTCAGCATTTCCCCCAAAGTTTCCTAGGGGGGTCAAATTGCCCCCCCAGCCCCCCCAGTGGCTAAGTGTATGCTCACAAACAACACATGTGCCTAAACTCAATGGCATAGTCGAATTAACAAACCGAAAGCTATCTTCATTTAAGTCACCTTACATCCTCTCACAAACAACACATGTGCCTAAACTCAAAGGCATAGTCAAACTGAATGTTAATGTTTTGTATTGGTACAAATACATTTACGTGCTGGCATTACTGTAAATATGTAAATATAAAACCAGTTGTAAAGCAGTGTAAAAGTACTGGAAGAACTCAGGTAATGTAGAAATAACGAGCTGTTATAGGGATACTCGTACAGCGAAACTAGAGAAAATTAGCTGTTTTATGCAGGACCAATTATATTTGTTCTATAACAATTAATTGATGTAAAACTAGTGGTGGTCCATTGTGTTAATATTACCAGTACTTAGTTCCGGCATTGAATTGAGAGTAGAAATTAGATCTTGGGGTTTTATATTAATCCGACAACCGTTATGGGCCAGGAACAGCATCGAGTAGTCGGCAGGTGAGTGGTACAAAAATATACACTATACATTGAAATTCAGCTGTAGTGACACACGAAATCAGGGAGAAGAGATATATCAAAAGCACTATTGAAATATCAAGAAGTGAGCAGGACAATGTTTAGTGGATGCAGGCAAAGCACCATATATCCTGTACATATACAGTTTATGTGAGGCATTGATCAAACAACAGCTGGTTTTACAATAAGGTTCAGAGAGTTTTGTCACCCTCTTCAGTTTTGTATATGAAACTATTGCATCACATTTGCACATAGGTTAATGAAAATACGGTACACAATGTCGAAATCTGAATAGAAGCTGAAATTTTCAAAGGTCAACTGTCTTGTAAAAAATAAATGTGTTTACACATTCTTGCAGACAGTTTATCAAAACCTGAAAATATTTAATATATTTTAGAATAATTGTTTACATTCAGATAATGTTTTCGCATCACACACACACACACACACACACACACACACACACACACACTGAGGGATTCAAGCTGGACGGACGTGTGACGCCAGCGCTCCGTACCAAATCATCACGGCCAGTGGCATTACCTAAATTTGTATCTTTGTATGAGTCAAGTTCAGTACCAGGTTAGACTAAATGATTGTTCATTATTAAAAGGAAAAAAATAATAAGTTTAAACAAAGAATTGTTCAAACAGGAAATAGAACCAAGACGAAAGAATACGCTGAGTCATCTCTGAGGTTTGTTTAGACTACAACACGGAGATTGTAAGTATATGCTTTGCACTTTAAGTATTGCAAAATGGATACATACTTTAGTAAAGCAAATTTGGAAAAGAAAAGGGATAAAAGTAAAAAGCAAAATGATGATTTCTACCAAGAACTGGTTGAAGTAGAGACTCACAATAGACTGGTTGAACGTGTAAACAAACTAGAAATGGCTTTCAAAAATGAAATTGATGAAATAAAGAAGCAGATGCACTTGCAAAAGGAAGAAATAGAAAAACTAGGAAGGGAGGCCAATAAGAAAGACACAACCATCAGTGAACTAACAGTGGAATTGAGTACACTTAGGAAGAAAATGAGTGAAACGGCAAGTACAGTAGTCAATCACGAGAGTGTCATGGAAGAGTTCAAAAATGACACAGAGACAATTAGGCAAGTTAGCAGTCTTATTGACCAGAGCAGTGATATTGAGGAGAAGATAACACAAGTGAATGAAGCTGTGCAAAGCTACAAAAATGATGTAGAAACCACGTATGCTGAAATGGTGAAAGTAAAGAAAGACTTAGAAACAAGGGTGGAGGAAAAAAGCATTAAAAAGGAGGTGAAAAGAATAATCCAAAACAATCCAAAGTTAGTCAGAGATTCAGTAGAGATAAACAAATCAATAGTAATCACTGGTATAGAAGAGGAAGAAGTTAAAAACAAGATCACAAGAGACAAAAAGGAGATGACAAATGTAATGAACTTACTGAAAGAAGTATCAGAGGAAATCTGTAGTAAAGACATAGAGGAACACAAAAGGTTAGGGAAATACGAGAAAAGCAAGACAAGACCTCTAAAGGTGCCTTTCCAGAGTGTGAACACTGTGGAAGAGTTACTAAAAAATGCAAAGAATCGTATGGAAAAAGAGGAGTTCAAAAATGTATGGATAAAAAGATGCCTAACACAAGAGGACCTGGAATTACTGAAAGAGAAAAGGGAGGAAGCAAAAACAAAAAATGAGGGAAGATCAGAAGAGGAGAAGAAGAAATTTTTTTACAAAGTAATAGGATTGCAGGTACGAAAGTGGTACACAAACAGGATGGAAGAAAAAGGAGGAAGGTAGTAGAACCATGTCATGACAAGTATATAAACAAGATGATAAAGTTGATGTACTCAAATGTGCATGGAATGGTATCTAAATTACTAGAGATGAATGATTATGTCAGAGAAAATGAACCACAAATAATATGCCTAACTGAAACAAAATTAACACCAAGGATATCCAATGACATACTAAACTTAGAGGAATACAATATATGGAGAAGAGACAGAAATTTAAAAAAAGGAGGAGGAATTATAATATTAACTAAGAAAAATCTAAAAGTCAAGGAAATAAAACTAGATATACCATCACAAGTAGAACTGATTGCAGTAGAGATCGACACATGTGAAGGTAAAGTAATTGTAGCCAATTTGTACATGCCACCCAGATCAAACACATGGGAAACAGACGAATATGAGGACCTGGCAGAGAGTACAATTCAGAGTATAAGATCATTGCTACATAAAATGGAAGAGAAATTGGAAAGAATTATACTAACTGGGGACTTCAATACAAATATAAATTGGAATACTCTAGATATAAATAGCCAAGAAAGCTGTTGGGACCAAAAGCTCCTGGATCTCGTACAAGAGTTTTTCTTAACGCAATATGTGAGGGAAACCACCAGAAAAAGAGGACTTGATGTACCTTCAGTTCTAGATCTAATATTTACTAGGCAAGAAAATGATATTGACAGTTTAATATATCACCCTCCACTCGGCAAAAGCGATCATCCAGTACTAAATTATAACTTCAGGATTGCATATGACATAGTAAACAGCAATGACAGTTACAAAGAGAGCCTAAACTATAAAAAGGGAAATTATCAAGACCTAAAGAAGTATTTCTTAGAAGTTGATTGGGAAAATGAGCTTAGATGACAAGATTTAAATGCTGTATATAAAAAATTCTGTGAATTTTATGAAATAGGAGTCCAGAAGTACATCCCACAGCACAAAGAAGCAGATAAGAAAATACAGAAATGGTTCAATACAGAATGTAAAAAATCAAAAGAAAGAAGATATTTGTTGTGGAATAGATACAGAAGACACAATAGTGAAAGGGCGTATAATAATTACAAACAGGCAAGAAACGACAATACAAGAATAAGGAGGGAAGCCCAAAAACAGTTTGAGGAGGATATCGTAAATAAAAGTAGTGATCAACCAAAGCTGTTTTACAGCTATATCAGAAGCAAAACCAAAGTAAAAGATATAATACAATCCATTAGGGACGAGGGAATCACTTATACACAAGAGAAAGATATTTGTGAAGCACTAAATAAGAATTTCCAATTAGTTTTTACAGAAGAACAAAATTTTGAGAGGGACTATGTGGAACACGCATGTCCACACATACTACCAGATATACAAATAACAGAAAAAGTAATACAGGAGGAGTTGAGTGGATTAGACAGAGGAAAAGAAAGTGGTCCTGATGAAATTTCATGTTCGGTATTACGAGAATGTGTAAAGGAGTTAAGTAAACCATTATTTTTAATTTTCAAGAAATCCTTGAGTCAAGGTAAACTACCTGATATTTGGAAAAAAGCAAATATTGTCCCCTTATTCAAGAAAGGAAATAGACAAAATCCACTCAACTACCGACCAGTATCACTGACCAGTGTTGTAAGCAAGGTATTAGAAAAACTTATAAGAAAAGCTTGGGTAAATCATCTAGAAGAACACAGTATGATAACAGAAAGACAGTTTGGTTTCAGAAAAGGAAAATCATGTGTTACTAATCTGTTGAGCTACTATGACAGAGTAACAAACACAATACAGGAAAGGGAAGGATGGGTGGACAGTATCTATTTAGATTTCAAGAAAGCTTTTGACACAGTACCACACCAAAGACTTTTATGGAAACTGTACCATCAAGGAGGAATTCGAGGCAAACTTTTTTGTTGGATGCAAGACTTTCTCATAAAAAGAGAAATGAGGTCAGTACTTAGAGGAAACTACTCACTATGGAAAGAAGTGACTAATGGAGTACCACAGGGTTCAGTGCTGGCACCAATCATGTTTTTAGTGTACTGTATATAAATGATATAAACAGTAACACTAGAAATGAGAGCTATATGAACATGTTTGCAGATGATGCAAAAATACAAAAGAGAATTACTAACACAGACTCTTGTAGGGAGCTACAAGAAGAATTAAATAAACTTCATGAATGGAGTAGTACATGGCAAATGTAATTCAATGTGGACAAGTGTCATGTAATCAAGTTTGGTAAAAGTGGAGAAAGACGTGATTGGGATTATAAGTTAGGAAATAAAACCCTATACACATCAGAAAGAGATAAAGACCTAGGTGTGATTATCAATAACAGACTATCTCCAGCTGACCACATCAGCGAGAAGGTACGGAACATGTATACACTGCTTGCAAATATGAGAATAGCATTCACATACATAAATGAAGACATGCTAAGAAGGATAATAACATCATTCATTAGACCAACCCTGGAATGTGCATCAGTAGTCTGGAGTCCTCATCTTAAAAAACATATAGACAAGATTGAAAAAGTTCAAAGGGCCGCTACAAGATGGATACCAAGCTTAAGGGACCTAAGCTATGAAGAAAGACTAAATAAACTGAATCTACCAACACTACAGGAGAGAAGGAAAAGAGGTAACATGATAATGCTATATAAGTGCACATCAGGAAAGGAGAAAATAGACATAAATGATTACTTAACATATGGAGAAGCATCAGCAAAAGGACACTGCAAAAAACTGCATAAGAAGAGAGGTGATAAAGACGTAAGGAAATTCAGTTTCCCAAACAGAGCAATTGATCAATGGAATGCACTACCGAATGAATAATGTGTGCCAAAACAATTCACAAATTTAAGGATATGTACGATAAATATAGTTTAAGACACGGGACAGTACGAGCTTGACTCATTCCTGTAAAGATACAATTAGGTAAGAACAATTGGGTAAGAACATACACACACACACACACACACACTCGAACTTGCCCACCCACCCACACCCACACCCACCCACCCACACACACACACACACACACACACACACACACACTCGGACTTGACCACCCACCCACACCCACACCCACCCACCCACACACACACACACACACACTCGGACTTGCCCCCCACACGCACACGCACGCAAGCATGCACGCACTCGAACACATATCCTACACACACAAACACACAAAAACACACACTCGGACTCACCCCCCTCCACACATGCACTCACTCATGCGCACACACGCGCATATGTGCACATGCACACACACTACTAATAACTGATGTAGGCGAAGAAGAAAAAACAAACAAAATTTCGAAAGACAAAATGGATATGGTAAACATAATGAACATATTGAAGGAAATATGAGAGGAAATCTGTGATAAAGACATAAAGGAACACAAAAAGGCTTTTTTTTTTTTTTAAATAACAGAACGGAGGTAGGAAAAACAAATGAATAAAAAAAAAACATAATCCATACACCAGATTACTGGTGTCCTCTGTTCATAAAATATCTGTAACAGTTAAACTTGAACAGCTGTGGGTTGAAATTTTGAGGGAAACAACTCTGGGGAAGCGAATTCCAAAGAGATGCAGTTCAGGGAATGAAAGAATTCTGATAGGCAGAAGTTCTGCAATATGGCTGAGTGACATTCCAGTCATGAGCGCTACCAGATGCCCGTGTAGCACGAGGGAAGGCATGGAGAGGTGGCACCATGGACGCATCTTCGTCTGAGCATTTGGCAAAAAAATATAGGTAAAATAATGCAAAGGAGGCAACATTGCTACTTACTTGCAGGGGAGGTAGTTTATTTGTAATTGCAGGGTTGTTAATAATTCTAACAGCTTTCTTCTGAATTTTGTCAAGTTGTTTTAATGCAACCTCTCCACATCCATTCCACAAGGGTGAGCAATATTCAGGCTGAAAGCGCACATGACTCTTATAAATTATCGCTAACTGCTCATCAGCAAAGTAGTTATGGACTCTGTACAATAATCCAATTTTCTTTGAGGCGGTTTTAGCAAGTGACCTAACATAAGAGGGGAATATGAGAGAAATAAGTCAAGGCCCCTGAAAGTAACCTTCCTGAGTGTGAACATTATGGAGGATGTACTAAAAAATGCAAACTCATGGAAAAAGAGGAATTTAAAAAAGTATGGATAAAACGATGCCTAACTAAAGAGGAATTTGGAATACTTAACCCGCGGCGTCCCATCGATGTACTTCCATGTCCTCACGTTATGTCACTGCCAATCCCGTTGACGTACTTCAATGTCCTGCAATTGCAAGGTTCATAATTTCCACAATTTTCAAAATTCGCGCGAGATTTTCGATTCGTCCACGTACCCAAGCCTCCCCTACCTGCCGCCAGGCGGGCAGCATCCCAGACCCCGCGTGACCCATGCCCGCCCTTGTCTCGGTCACTCACCTGTTAGTAGTGACCCAGGTCAGACATGGCGCGGAAAGGTCTCTCAGACGACGAAATTGCATCCGCCCTGGAAGCCTTCACTGGAGATAGTGATTCTCCACTTGACGATGATGTGGTGGATCGCGATTACGTCCAGCCAGAGGAAGAAATAACAAGCAGTGATGAAGAGGTCCCTTCGCCCCGGAAAAAGCGGTATGTGACATACCATAAGGCAAGGGAAGGCCAGCCTGCTCCCCAACCACGTGCACGGCTATCTCTCCATCCCGAATCTGATGAGGACGATGATGAGGACATTGAGGATGACGGCGGCTTAGGACGTGATATCGCCTCGTGGTTGGGAAAAGAAAAAATATCACCCCGAGGATCAGAAGGTGGGGCGAGAAGACATATCAGGTATGGTGAAAGTCTTTTGTCTGGGGGAGTGGAAAGTGGTGTGGTGGGAGTGCTGGGTGAAAGGGAAAGTGGTGTGGCGGCAGCGCGGGGTGAAAGGGAAAGTGGTGTGGCGGGAGTGCGGGGTGAAGGGGAAAGTGGTGTGAGGGAGGCAGCACGAGCACGTGGTGCACGTAGGCCTAGGGGAGAGGAGGTGGAGCCACTCCCCAGCACGTCTTTTGCCCCACAATATTCCCAAACATCCTCCCCACAGCCCCAGGATGTGGGGAAAGGAAGGAAAGGGTAAAGGAAATGGGAGAGGGAAGAGAAGTGCAAGTCATGAGAGGCGCCGCTCTCCACCTCCCCAACCTCCCCCACCACCCTCACCTCCCCACCCTGATGAAGGGGACGATGGGGAAGTGGCTGGAGACGGTGGTGTCTCGTGAAACTGGGAAGATGGGAGTAATTTTACTCCCATCATTCACCATTTCACTGAGGAGTGGCGGTCTGGTTGCACGGCTCCAAGTGTGCATGTGGGTTCATCTAGGGTGGATTTTTTCCACGTGTTCTTTGGGGAGGCGTTTGTGGGGCGCATAGTGGAACAGACGAATATATTTTCACGAACACAGCGCTGTGAAAGTGAACGTTTGGGAACCACGAGCAGGCATTCCCAACAATATGACTATCCCGTTACAATTTCAGAGATGTTCTTATTTTTTGCCCTGGTTCTCTTGATGGGTGTGGTAAGGAAAAACCAAATTCCTGCCTACTGGACAAATGACCCAATGATCCTCACACCTTTCTTTGGAAAGGTGATGAGTCGTAACAGATTTCAGTATATTCTCGGCCACCTCCACTTTTTTGATGCAGAAGATCCAGCCAACGCAAATAACACAGATAAAATGAGGGGAATTAGGCTCGTATTTGATCACTTACGGGAAATGTTCCGCTCCTCATTTTATCCTTACAGAGACCTCGTCATAGACAAGAGTCTTGTGTTGTGGAGAGGCAATATTTCCTTTAGGCAGTACATACCCAGCAAGAGACACCGTTTTGGGTTCAAGATCTTTGTTATGTGTGACTGTAAGACTGGTTATGTGCAAGACATAGTCTTGTACACGGGCGCACAGACAGATATAACAGAAGATCGTAATATAGGACTCTCTGGGGCCGTGGTGAAGACAATGATAGAGGAGTACCTTCATCGTGGTCATGTGTTATACCTGGACAACTGGTACACTAGCCCTCTTCTCGCTAGGTTCCTCCACCAACACGACACCGGAGTCTGTGGTACAGTCAAGAGAAACCGTCGCCATATGGTCAAGATAGGGAGGAAACTTGACAAGAACGAGGTGGTTTTCTTCCAGGCCAATAACATCCTTGCCACCCTGTGGAACCACAACAGGGAAGTTTGCCTCCTATCAACTGTTCACAACCCCCTGATGCACCGCACAGACTCCGTGGATCACCGTAGCGAGAGGAGGGGCAACGTCTGGAAACCCGAGTCTGAACATGAGGCAAGTGGATCAGTCAGACTCGATGATTTCCAGTGTTGACTGTGCCAGGACCACGATGAAGTGGTACAAGAAACTCTTTTTCCACTTGCTCGACATCACGGTCCTGAACGCCCACTACCTGCACGCCATGACCACCGGAGTATCCGAGACCTTTGAGGGGTTTGTGAGGGAGCTGGCACGTGAAATAATCGCCAAGCATGCCCAGGACAGACCCACACACCGCACCCACATCCCCATGGCTGCCCAGACTCCCCTACGCCTCGCAGGGTGCCACTATCCTAGCACAATCCCTTCCGACCCAAACCGTCGTAAACCCCAGTGCCGCTGCCATGTATGTAAGCACTCGACAGTCAGACCATCCACTCAGAGAAAAGACACAAGGTACGAGTGTGTCGAGTGCAATGTTGTGTTGTGCCTTCAGCCTTGTTTCAAAGAGTACCATAATTTCCTACACTACTGAAACTGTATGGGATGGCGATATGACACTCATTATAATGGTAAGGCCAGTCAGTAGGTGCTAAGTCATATATAAAGTTGAAACGGGTGTAATGTTTTCAGGAAAGTAATGTATAAGTTGAGAATTAGTGTAAGTTGAAAGAAGTGATATCAAAACTACACCCACTGTGTAAATCTGTGAAAATATGACGCTCAGTATAACACTCTGGTCAGTAAATATGTGAGAGCAAGAATATAAAGTGGAAACGGGTGTAATATTAGCATGAATAAAACGTATAAGTTGAAAAATAGTGTAAGTTGTAATAATTGATGTCACGAGTACACCCACTGTGTAAATCTGCGAAAATATTATGCTCAGTAGAACATTCTGGTTAGTAAGTATGTGATAGGAATTATATAAATTGGAAAAGGTTGTAATGTTAGTAGTAAGGTAATTTATAAGTTGAATACTAGTGTAAGATGAAACAAATGATATCGCGATAACACTCACTGTGTACGTACGCGATAATATGACGCTTAGTTGAATCATAAGGTCTGAAATTATGTGATATCAATTATATTAAGTGTAAACATGTGCAATGTTAGTGGAGAATTATTATATAAGTACAAAAATAGGTTGTAAGTTGAAATAGTAGTCATAGGGACTTCACCATGTATGTTATTATGCGCTATTATTACGCTAAATATTTACGTAAGGCCTGAAACTATCTCAAAACAGTTCTCTAAAGTTGAAAAGTGTATAATATTATTAGGAAAGTATTATGTAAGTAGAAAAAACACAATACGAGTTGAAACAACAGTCACAGCGAGTTCACTCACTACGTAAATAAGCGCTAACATTACGCTAAATGTTATCGAAAGGCATGTGAATACGTAAAAACAGTTCAATAAAATGTAAAATGGTATAATGTTATTGTAGAAGTATTATGTAAGTAGAAAAAATGATATGTATAATGATTCTGGAATGTTAGCGATTCATCGTGACCAGTCTGCCCGATTTTGCTCATTTCGCACGATGGTACAATGCTTATTTCAGCTCTATTTTTGTATAAAATCCAATTTACTCTTTTATCACATGTTTTTATGTTTGTAATAAATACATATCTACTTACTTTCATTGGTTTCCCAGACTTATAATACCATAGAAAACGTTAGAGGCTCAGACCACCTACAGAGAACACGGTGCCAGGTGTGACCAAGGCATACCTGTTTAGGGCAATTATGGACCCCGGGGAACAATTTCTTCATGACTGACCATTGTTTCTGACCAAAAGCGACAGTTTTAGCAAAAAAAATTTGGGTCCAAAAATGGTCGGGATTGGGGGGTACCATTGGTGAGAAAGTGGTCGGGACGGGGGGGGTTAAGGAGAAGAGGGAGGAAACAAAAACAAAGAATGAGGATAGATCAGAGTGAGAAGAGTGATTTTTTTTTTTTTTACAAAGTAATTGGATTGCAGGAATGAAAGTGGTACAACACAACCAACAGGGAATAAAAAAAAAAATGAAGGTAGTAGACTAAAGTTATGGCAAGTATGTAAACAAGATTAAGTTGATGTACTCAAATGTAGTTGGAATGGTGTCTAAATTATCAGAGATGAAAGACTATGTCAAAGAAAAGGAACCACATATTAATTCCCTAACTGAAACAAAATTAACCAAAACATATCAAACAATACCCTAAACTCAGAGGAATACATTATATGGAGAAGAGACAGAAATTTAAGAAAAGGAGGAAGAATTATAATCTTAATAAGAAAAATCGACGTCAAAAAAATATAACTAGATATACCTTCACAAGTAGACCTGACTGCATTAGAGATCAACACATCAGAAGGGAGAGTAATTGTGGCACCTTTATATATGACATCCAAGACAAACAGTTGGGAAAGAGGTGAATATTAAGACCTGACACAGTACTATTCAGAGTTTAAGAACATAAGTACATAGAACGGAAGAGGAATTTAAAACAATTATAATAACTAGAGTTTCAAATTCAGATATAAATTGGAATAATCTAGATGTAAGAACCAATGAAATCTGTTGGCATCAAAAGCTCCTGGATCTTGTGAGGAGTTTTTCCTAACACAGCATGTAGAGGAAAACACCAGAAAAAGAGGACTTGATGATCCATCAGTTCAAGATCTTATAATTACTAGGCAAGAAAATTGTACTGACAATATAATGTATCACCCTCCATTCGGCAAAAACGACTATAAAGTATTAAATTGTAACTTCAGGAATGCGTATAACATAGTCACCAGTAATGAGAGTTACAAAAAGAGTCTAAACTACAAAATGGGTAACTACCATGACCTGAAAAAGTGTTTCTTAGAAAATGATTGGGAAAAGGAGCTTAGAGGACAAGATTTAAATGTTATATATAGAAAATTCTGTGATTTCTATGAAATAAGAGTCCAAAGTTACATCCCTCAGCACAAAGAAAAAGAAAAAAAGAAAAAGAATGGTTTAACACAGAATGTAAAAAATCAAAAGAAAAAAGAGACTTGCCGTGGAATAGATACAGAAGACACAATAGTGAGAGGGCATATAACAACTGTAAACAGGCAAGAAATGATTATACAAGGATAAGGAGGGGAGCCCAAAGACAGTTTGAAGAAGACATTATAAATAAAAGTAGTGATCAACCTAAGCTATTTTACAGCTACATCCGAAGCAACACCAAAGTTAAAGATAAAATAGTCTATTATGGACGAGGGGATCATCCATATACAAGAGAAAAATAATTGTGAAGCACTAAACAAAAATTTCCAGTTTGTACAGAAGAAAATAATTTGGAAAGAGGTGATATGGAACATGGATGCCCATACATATTACCAGATATACAAATATCAGAAAAAGAAGTACAGGAAGAGTTAAGTAAATTAGACGGAGGAAAAGAATATGGTCCTGAAGAAATTTCAAGTTGGATGCTATATGAATGTGCAGAAGAGTTAAGTAAACCAGTATATTTAATATTCAAGGAAGCTTTAAGTCAAGATAAACTGCCTGATGTTTGGAAGAAAGCAAACATTTTTCCCCTCTTCAATAAAGGGAATAGCCAGAATCCACCCAGCTACCGACCAGTATCACTGACCAGTGTTGTAAGATACTAGAGAAGTTGATATGAAAAGTTTGGTTAAGCCATCTAGAAGAACACAGTATAATAACAGAAAGGCAGTTCGGTTTTAGAAAGGGAAAATCATGTTACAAATCTATGAAGCTACTATGGTACAGTTACAGAAACATTACATAAAAGAGAAGGATGGGTGGACAGTAACTACTTGGATTTCAAGAAAGCTTTTGACAAAGTATTGCTGCAAAGACTTTTATGGAAACTGTACCATCAAGGAGGAATCCAAGGCAATCTGTACTGTTGGATGCAGGATTTTCTAAGAAAGAGAAATGAGAACAGTACTAAGGGGAAATTATTCATTACGGAAGGAAGTGACTAGCGGAATTCCACAAGGCTCATTGCTGGCACCATTTATGTTTTTTGTATATATAAATGACATAGTAACTCAGAAAATGGAAGCTATCTAAATATGTTTCCTGATGATGCAAAAATACAAAAGAAATTATTAGAACATATTCTTGCAGAGAGCTTCAAGATTAAATAAGCTTCATGAATGGAGTGATAAATGGGAAATGGAATTTAATGTGGACAAATGTCATGCAATTAAGTTTGATTAAAATAAAAAAATACCAGATTGGATAATAAGTTAGAAAGTTAAACCCAGCACGTATCAGAAAGAGAGAAGGACCTAGGAGTGATAATCAATAACACACTATCTCCGGCTGACCACATCAGTGAGAAGGTACATAACAAGTATACACTGCTTGAAAATATGAAAATAGCATTCACATATATAAATGAATACATGCTGAGAAAGATACTAACATCATTCATCAGACCAACCCTGAGGTATTCATCAGAAATCTGGAATCCTCATCTAAAAAGACATAAAGTTGAAAAAATTACAAAGGGCAGCTACCAGATGCGTACCAAGTTAAAGGGATCTAAACTACAAAGAAAGACTAGAAAAATTGAATCTACCAACACTACGGGAGAGGAGAAGCAGAGACATGGTTATGCAATATAAATACATCTCAAGGAAAGAGGAAATAGACAAAAATGAATATATAACCTATAGGGAAGCATCGGCAAGAAGACACTGGAAAAAACTACATGAAAAGAGAGGTGATAAAAACGTAAGGAAGTTCAGTTTCCCAAATACGATAACTGATCAGTGGAATGCACTACCGAATGAAATAGCGTGTGCCAAAACTATTCACAATTTTAGAGATATCTATGATAAAATTGGTTTAATACACGGGACAGTACGGGCTTGACTCATTCTTGTAAAGATACAATTAGGTAAGAACACACACACACATATATATACACACACGCACAAACAAGACTTGTTCAAAAAGAAAAGAGAACCGAGTAGCGAAAGAATGCTCTCAATCAGCTGATTGTTTGTTTAGACTACAACTGCCTCAGGGAATATAAGTACTCTGTGCTTTTAGTATTGCAAAATGGCCACATACTTTAGTAAAGCAAATATGGAAAAGAAAAGGGATAACGGTAGAAAGCAGGATTATGATTTCTACCAAGAACTAGCAGAAATGGACTCACAATAAACTGGTAGAGCGTGTACACAGACTAAAAATGGCTTTTCGGAATGAGATTGATGATATAAAAAAGCAGATGCACTTGCAAAAGAAATAGAAAAATTAGGAGAGGAGATCAACAAGAAAGACACAACCATATGTGAACTAACAGTGGAAGTGAGTACACTTAGGAGGAAAATGAGTGAAATGACAAGTACAGTAGTCAACCACGAGAGTATTATGGAAGAGTTCAAAAATGATAGAGACAATTATGCAAGTAAGCAGTCTGAAAGACCAGAGCAGTGATATTGAGGAGAAGATATCACAGGTGCATGAAGCTGTGCAGAGCTACAAAAATGATGTGGAAACCACGTATGCTGAAATGGTGAAAGTAAAGAAAGACTTAGAAACAAGGGTGGAAGAAAAAAGCATTAAAAAGGAAGTGAAAAGAATAATCCAAAACAATCCAAAGTTAGTCAGAGATTCAGTAGACATCAACAAATCTATAGTAATCACTGGTATAGAAGAGGAAGAAGTAAAAAACAAGATCTCAAGAGATAAAAAGGAGATGGCAAATGTAATGAGCTTATTGAAAGAAGTATCAGAGGAAATCTGTTATAAAGACATAGAGGAACACAAAAGGTTAGGGAAATACGAGAAAAGCAAGTCAAGACCACTAAAGGTAACCTTCCAGAGTGTAAACACCGTGGAGGAGATACTAAAAAATGCAAAGAATCTTATGGAAAAAGAGTTAAAAAATGTATGGATAAAAAGATGCCTAACACAAGAGGAACTGGAATTACTGAAAGAGAAGAAGGAGGAAGCAAAAACAAAAAATGAGGGAAGATCAGAAGAGGAGAACACATTTTTTTTTTTTTTTTACAAAGTGGTAATAGGATTGCAGGTACGAAAGTGGTACATAAACAGGATGGAATAAAAAGGAGGAAGGTAGTAGAACCATGTCAAGAGAAGTATATAAACAAGATGATAAAGTTTATGTACTCAAATGTGGATGGAATGGTATCTAAATTATTAGAGATGAATGATTATGTCAAAGAAAATGAACCACATATAATATGCCTAACTGAAACAAAATTAACACCAAGGATATCAAATGACATACTAAGTTTAGAGGAATATAATATATGGAGAAGAGATAGAAACTTAAAAAAAGGAGGAGGAATTATAATATTAACTAAGAAAAATCTAAAAGTAAAAGAAATAGAACTAGATATACCCTCACAAATAGAACTGATTGCAGTAGAGATCAACACATCTGAAGGGAAAGTAATTGTAGCCAATTTGTACATGCCACCCAGATCAAACACATGGGAAAGAGACGAATATGAGGACCTGGCAGAGAGTACAATTCAGAGTTTAAGAGCATTACTACATAAGATGGAAGAGAAATCGGAAAGAATTATACTAACTGGAGATTTTAATACAACTATAAATTGGAATACTCTAGATATAATAAGCCAAGAAAGCTGTTGGGACCAAAAGCTCCTGGATCTCGTACAAGAGTTCTTCCTAACGCAACATGTGAGGGAAACCACCAGAAAAAGAGGACTCGATGTACCTTCAATGCTAGATTTCATATTTACTAGGGAAGAAAATGATATTGACAGTTTAATATATCACCCTCCACTCGGCAAAAGCGACCATGCAGTACTAAATTGCAACTTCAGGATAGCATATGACATAGTTAACAGCAAAGAAATTTACTAAAACAGCCTAAACTATAAAAAGGGAAATAATCATGACCTAAAGAAGTATTTCTTAGAAGATGATTGGGAAAATGAGCTTAGAGGACAAGATTTAAATGCTGTATATAAAAAAGTCTGTGAATTTTATGAAATAGGAGTCCAGAAGTACATCCCACAGCACAAAGAAGCAGATAAGAAAATACAGAAATGGTTCAATACACAATGTAAAAAATCAAAAGAAATAAGAGATTTGTTGTGAAATAGATACAGAAGACACAATAGTGAGAGGGCATATAATAATTACAAACAGGTAAGAAACGATTATACAAGAATAAGGAGGGAAGCCCAAAAACAGTTTGAGGAGGATATCGTAAATAAAAGTAGTGATCAACCGAAGCTATTTTACAGCTACATCAGAAGCAAAACCAAAGTAAAAGATAAAATGCAATCCATTATGGACGAGGGAATCACCTATACACAAGAGAAAGATATTTGTGAAGATCTAAATAAGAATTTTCAATCAGTTTTTACAGAAGAAAAAAATTTTGAGACGGACTATGTGGAACAAGCATGCCCACACATACTACCAGATATACAAATATCAGGAAAAGTAATACAGGAGGAGTTATGTAAATTAGACAGAGGAAAAGCAAATGGTCCTGATGTAATTTCATGTTGGGTGCTACGAGAATGAGCAAAGGAGTTAAGTAAACCATTATTTTTAATTTTCAAGAAATCCTTGAGTCAAGGTAAACTACCTGATATTTGGAAGAAAGCAAATATTGTCCCCTTATTCAAGAAAGGGAATAGACAAAATCCACTCAACTACCGACCAGTATCATTGACCAGTGTTGTAAGCAAGGTATTAGAAAAGATTAAAAAAAAAGCTTGGGTAAATCATCTAGAAGAACACAATATGATAACAGAAAGACAGTTTGGTTTCAGAAAAGAAAAATCATGTGTTACTAATCTGTTGAGCTACTATGACAGAGTAACAGGAAAGAGAAGGATGAGTGGACAGTATCTATTTAGATTCAAGAAAGCATTAGATACAGTACCACAACAGAGACTTTTATGGAAACTGTACCATCAAGGAGGAATTCGAGGCAAACTGTTTTGTTGGATGCAAGATTTTCTCATAAAAAGAGAAATGGGAACAGTACTAAGGGGAAACTACTCATCATGGAAAGAAGTAACTAGTGGAGTACCACAGGGCTCAGTGCTGGCACCAATCATGTTTTTAGTGTATATAAATGATATAGACAGTAACACTGGAAATGAAAGCTATCTAAATATGTTTGCAGATGATGCAAAAATACAAAGGAGAATTACTAACACAGACTCTTGTAAAGAGCTACAAGAAGAATTAAATAAACTTCATGAATGGAGTAATACGTGGCAAATGGAATTCAATGTGGACAAGTGTCATGTAATCAAGTTTGGTAAAAGTGGAAAAAGACCTGATTGGGATTATAAGTTAGGAAATAAAACCCTACACACATCAGAAAGAGAGAAGGACCTAGGTGTGATTATCAATAACAGACTATCTCCGGCTGACCACATCAGCGAGAAGGTACGGAACATGTATACACTGCTTGCAAATATGAGAATAGCATTCATATACATAAATGAAGACATGCTAAGAAAGATAATAACATCATTCATCAGACCAACCCTGGAGTATGCATCAGTAGTCTGGAGTCCTCATCTCAAAAAACACATAGGCAAGATTGAAAAAGTTCAAAGGGCCGCTACAAGATGGATACCAAGCTTAAGGGATCTAAGTTATGAAGGAAGACTAAATAAACTGAATCTACCAACACTACAGGAGAGAAGGAAAAGAGACGACATGATAATGCTATATAAATGCATATCAGGGAAGGAGAAAATAGACACAAATGATTACTTAACATATGGGGAAGCATCAGCAAGACGACACTGCAAAAAACTGCATAAGAAAAGAGGTGATAAAGACGTAAGGAAATTCAGTTTCCCAAACAGAGCAATTGATCAGTGGAATGCACTACCGAATGAAATAGTGTGTGCCAAAACAATTCACAAATTTAAGGATATGTATGATAAATATGGTTTAAGACACGGGACAGTACAAGCTTGACTCATTCCTGTAAAGATACAATTAGGTAAGAATTAGGTAAGGTAAGCACACACACACACACACACACACACACACACACACACACACACACACATCCCCCCCAGAGGGGGACCATAAATGCCCCCACCATCCACCCCTCTCCCGGTGATGACTCAACGTGCCTGGAACCACCATCTGACTCACTTCTTCATTTCTGCAGCATTCGTGGCTTTTCCTCTAACTTTCAGTCTGTTGAACACCACATTTCTAAACCTCACCATCTCTTCTTAACCCCTTAACCGCGGGGCGTCACTGTCGTGACGCTCAGGAGCAAGGGATCATACTGCTTGGCATCACTTTTGTGATTCTGTGTTATTTTGAATTTGCTTGGGCTTTCAAGTGGTACCAGTGTACAGCTATACTCAGTTCTGCTAATGTCACCTGTACTCCCATCCACTGTTGACAATTTAGCCATTTTTATCTGTCCTTGACTCCCCCGTTCCTTACCTCCCCTCCAATACCCTCTCCTTCTGCCTGACCAGCTGCACTGCGCTACAGAAATCCTGGATGGATTTTTCCACTCATTTTATCCATTGAAATGTGCCCTTTGCCCTATTCTTATACAAAATAATATATAAAAGAGAAATGGTAATTGATACTGCCATACATCTGGAATGGGCTAATTATCACCTGGCAACACCTCACGTGCACTCGTTCGCTAATTTTCCCTGTTTATTTCGCCTTGAAATATGCCGTATCACCTGCTCTCATAATAAAAATATATATATAAGAAAGGAAGAGAGAAGCCTAAGTGATATTTACATTCACCTGGAACTACCTAATTTACTATGTATTGTCTAGATTTCCTGCCAATCATTTCAAAGTGTATATATTAGCAGCTGTCACCACGCTGACATTGGCAACCCTTCACTGCCCCTAGGCCACAGCATTCAGTTTACTGTCGTCTTTCAAGGTGAAACCACGTCGGATTCGTGCCTGTCCAATTCCACCGCTTTTTAGCCCCATGCAAAGGGCCCTGTGACCTCTACCCTTGCTAAACCTAGTGTGTAGGAGTAAAGGGCTAAGTGACTCTGCTGTGGAACGTGAACTGGCTAATTTATCAATGATAATGATGGACAGTGACTACGATCTTTCTGGTGACTCTAAAACAGTGCAAGTGGAAATGTAAATAATGTGTAAACAGCAAGTGAAAGCAATGAATGTAAATATAACTGAATAGTGGAAAACAGTTTTATAAGTTACTGGAAGTAACAGTGCATAACATAGTGTAAATAAAATAGAAATGTAAATAATGTAAATAAAATAGAGAATGTAAATAGAAATGTAAATAAGTAGTAATATAAGAATACGAGTATATTAACAAAGAGTAATGAAAGTGAACGTGAAAGTTTCACTCTAGTATGTATGAATACTGGGAGAAATGAAAGTGAAAGTGACAGCTTCGCTCTCTACGCCAGTATACAGAACGAGAAAGTGAATGCCTGGAGTGAAAATAAACTACTAGTACTGAAAGAAATTTATAGATAAATATTGTATATATAAATAAGTGTAATAAAGTACTAGGAATATAAAGTGTGAGTGTTTTTATGAATAATAAATGACAGCTCTGCCTCAGAATACCATCGGGGAACCAACACGGGAGGAAAGCTCGTATGCGCTTGTAATTTACATTGCTTTCACAGTGTTATTTTTTTTGGAATATGGATTCCAAACTACTTAAAATTCATAGAATAGTGTTTGTAGTTATAATATCAGGCAGTGGTAACCATATTACAGGGTATCGGGAAGTGTAAAGTGGAGACTTCGTTACCCAACTTCAGAAGTCTCCACAAGTCCTACAGTAGACAATGAAGGCTCAACAAACATCCCAGGAGAAAGCTGAAGGTATGTGACATATGCTTATATAATCATAATATTCTAGGACTAATAACTGATTTTTGGCAAATATTTTTAAAAAGTCAGTCGGAGTGCGAATATCCTTGCGGGACGCGCAAGGAGCACAAAAACATCCCTGCAGTGTAGGGGTTAACCGAAACTCAGCTGTCTGAGGCAACTGACAGCAAACCCTTTTCTGTTTCCTCCTACTTTCTCTATACTCATTTCAAAGTCAAAGGTGGCTGTTGTATATATATGTTCGCAACGACCAATCTTGCTCTCGTGTTCCTGAACTTGATTCTTTTGGATTCTTTACTCTCTGGCTTCGGCTCTGGCTAAATATATCTGCACTGTTTACTTATCTCCTGATTCTACTGACCATGAAAAATTCTTTGACTATCTTACTTCTACGATGGAACACATTCTATCCATTTCTCCTTTCTCTGAAATCTCCATTCTAGGAGATTTCATTGTTCACCACCACCTTTGGCTCTCCTCTCTTTTCACTGATCCACCTGGTGAACAAACCTACATCTTTTCTATCCTTAATGACCTAGAGCAGCTTGTACAGAACCCGTACCGTATCCCTGACCGCCTTGGGGAGAGCTCCAACATACTTGACCTCTTCCTTACAACAAATTTTTCTGCTCACACTGTAAATCTTTCCTCTCCGTTTCGACTCCTCCGATTATAACCTTATTACTGTAATCTGCTCTATCACTCTGGTACAGCCTGTGGACCCTCGAAAGAAACATCGTCTGTGGCACTTTGGAGTTGTGGATTGGGAGGCCCTCAGGCAGTACGTTTTTTATTTTCCCCGGAATGATTATTGCTTCCATGGCCGGGAGGCATTTCAGTGTGCCTTGAGAATTACCGGAGTTATTCTCTCGGGCATGGAGGCATATATTCCTTTCTCATATCCTTTCACTAATGCAAGAAAGCCTTGGTTTAATCATGCTTATTCTAGTGCTGTCCACAACAAGGAGAGGGCTTATAAAAGGTACTGGACCCAACCCACCCCTGAATCACATCATTTTTTATGTTTCTGCCCGGAATGATGCTAAGTCTGTTCTTTGCTCTGCTATAAATAATTTCATCTGTACTAAATGCTCTGAATTCTCCAACTAGAATTCTTCCCGTTCCTTCTGGCACCTTGTCAAAAACCTTTCTAACAACTTTACCTCATCATCCTTCCCTCCTCTCTCCTACTCTGATGGCTCTGTATCTATTTCTTCAACTGATAAAGCAGATCTCTATGCTCAGACTTTCTCCTCCAGTTCCACCTTAGACGGTTCTGGTGCTGTTCCTCCATCACTTCCGTCCTCTGACTTCCTCATGGCTAACATAAAAATTTCTTCAACTGATGTATTTTCTGCCATCACTGGCTTCAATAGTAACAAGGCATATGGGCCTGATGGAGTCCCTCCTGTTGTCTCCAAGAACTGTGCACCCTGCCTGGGTATACTCTTTCACCTTTGTCTTTCAACTTGTACCTTTTCTTCTTGCAGGAAGTTTGCTCTCATTCAGCCAGCCCCAAAGAAGGGTGACTATTCCCAGCCCTCTAACTATCGTCCAATTGCTTTAACATCCTGTGTCTCAAAATTTTCGAGACTATTCTTAATAAAATTTTTTTTAAAGTATCTTTCCTATCACAGGCTTCTTTCTGATTGTCGGTATGGGTTCCGTCAGGGACACTCCACTGGCGATCTTCTCACCTACCTTTCAGACTCCTGGTCATCCTCTTTTCGGGACTTTGGCGAAAGCTTTGCCATTGCACTTGACATCTCAAAGGCTTTCAATCGAGTCTGGCATAAATCATTAATTTCCAAACTGTCCTCTTACGGTTTCCATCCTTCTATCTGTGCCTCCATCTATAGTTTCGTTTCTGGTCGTTCTATAGCTGCTGTTTTAGACGGCCATCGTTCTTCTCCTAGATCTTTCAACAGTGGTGCTCCCCAGGGCACTGTCCTCTCACCAACTCTCTTCCTTTTATTGATCAATGATCTTCTAAGCTGTACATCTAACCCTATCCACTCATACACTGATGATTCCACCCTTCACCTGTCCATTCGGTTCCTGCAACGTCCATCTCAGCAGTTACTTCAACAAACAAGTGATAAGGCTATGGCGAACCTAATTTCTGACTTGACTCGTATCTCTGACAGGTAAAAATAATGTTGTTGTTTTTAATGCATCAAAGACTCAGTTCTTACACCTATCAACCCGTCAAAATCTTCCACAGGAGTATCCACTAATGTTTAATAATATCCAGCTGAATCCTGCATTATCCTTGAATATGCTTGGGGTTTCATTCACTCGGGACTTATCTTGGAAAGATCATATTGCATCTCTTGTAAAATATGCTTCCAAGAGATTAGGTGTGCTAAGCCGACTCCATACCTTCTTTACCCCTGCATAGTTGTTGACTTTATACACGGGTTTTATTCGCCCCTGTTTGGAGTACGACTCTAATGTGTGGGGAGGCTTCCCACATACAGCTTTTCCCAATAGTGTGTAGTCAAAGGCTTTTCGTCTCATCAACTCTCCTCCTCTTACTGGCTTCCTTCAACCTCTGCCTCTTTGCCGCACTGTTGCCTCTTTATCTCTTTTCTATCGCTACTTCAGTGGTTACTGCTCCTTTGAAGTGTGTGCTTGCATCTCTCCACCCCTACGATGAGTGCGTAGCACCTGTCTAGCAAGAAACTCTCATCGCATTTCTGTCCAACTGTCTAATGCAAGAGTTAACCATTAGTCCCAGTCCTTCATTTATGCAACAGGTCAATCCTGGAACTGTCTGCTTCTGTCTGTATATCCTACTTCTTATGATCTCCAGTCTTTCAAATGCAGTGTGTCCAGGCATCTCGAAATGAACAGATCTTGATTATGACTCTCTTTTGTATTTTGTTTTCTTTGAAGGAACTGTTTTGCGGGCTCCTAGCCTTTGGTTCCTTCTTCCCCGCATATGTGATCAAGTGTTTGTTGGCCAGTGCCAAAAACACTTGATCATTTTCGTGCCAAACCTTCAACCCGTCAGTCATATTTGGATGAATCAAATCAGAATGCTTTTTACGCAAGGAAGAGTGAACCAGAGGTTGAAAGACTACAAGACTGATCCCTCTGAGGAAAAAAAAAATGTAAAAAACACTAGAGAGCCAAATTCAAGGGCTATTCATTCCAAGATCCCAGGACACATTGTATGTAAAAAACTGGATGTCAGGCAAAAGGAAAAACAGACAGCGAGAAACGGTTCTAGAGTTAACCCAATTGCATACATAAATGTTTGAGAGTATCGGTTAACTCCTGCATTACTGAGTTAAAGAGAAAAAGGGTAAGAATACACAGCCAGACGGGTGCTCCATGCCAAAGCAATGGAGGAGCGATGCAAGCAGACAGTTCAGAAGTGCAGTGACAATTGCGGTAGCGATATGAAGAGATAAAGATGCACTGTGAAGCGATAAGAAAGGGACTGGATGGTGTCGTGAGAGGAAGAGAGCTGATAAGACAAAAAAAAAATATTTGTCTCCAACCTGCTTAGGAAAACGATGAGTGGAAAGCTCCAACACATATAAGAATTATGCTCTATACAGGGTCGAATAAAAGACACAAAGTCAACAGCTGTGCTGCATCTGTGAAACGGTAAAGAAGGCACAGAATCACCTTACTGCACCCAATCTTTTGGAAGCAGATTTTTCAGGAGAGATAATATGATCATTCCATGAGAAGTCCAGAGAGAGAATGCATCCCTAAGGATGCTGACAGAAGATAAAAGTTTGAGTTGTATATTTCTGATTATAAAAGATATTCCGGTGGTAGCTTTTGGTAGTTTGAGAGGTGTAAGAAATGATTTTGATGCATTAACCTATACCACACTAGCGACATAGATCTACATCCCCGTCTATAATGCCAGTGGCGTAGATCTATCTCCTGCAGCATTGAGAGGTCATTGCAAGAAACCAAAGTAAAATGGAAGATAAAGTATCTTATTAACTTCAGACATTTCTCTGCTACACTTGCAACACTGATTTAGGAGCACAGGAGGTGGCCGACAGTCTTCACAGGCTCACAGCTGCTCTGCTTTCTCAGTAACCTTGAAGATTTCAGAATTCGAGTGGCACCAATCCGACTCGATCCAACCAACTTTTTGGATTTGGTGGTTACTTTTATTAGTGCCAGGGATCTTATATTGATGTATTAAACCCATTTAGCCAGATAAAAATCCTAAATTGGCCAGCATAGAGGGGTATAATTTTTTTTTCTTCGCTCAGTGCAGTACAGGTTAACCCTCACCACGCTAATGCTTATCAACCCGATTACCATACCTGAGTCCCTTTTTGACTTTTCATTTTAATATTAAGTTGATTTGTTGTCATCAGACCAAGTGTTTCTGAGCTCGGACTCTTCATCACACGAGTCTATTGTAATTTACGCCTTTTGGTTGGGTGTGAGGGCGGTGATAAGTCACCAGCACCGTGGGAGGTAGATAGGCATGAATCCACTATTGCTGGGCTGCAAAAGAGAACCGAATTACTAAATATGCGGAATTTGTCAACTGCAATGTGGCAGGGATTGGGAACAGCTCTGATGGTGCAGAGGGAGACTCAGCATTCCCATGGAAACCACTGACTCTTCCTCGTGCTTGAAATTATGGCGTGAAGAAGAGGCGATCAGCGTGGCCAGGGATGGAGTTCGTGTCTGAATTAGGAAATATGCCGTTTTTGGTAACTGCGGTGTGGTAGGGATTGGCAACAGCTCTAATGGTGTAGAGGGAGACTCAACATTCCCATGGAAACCATTGATGGTTCCTCGTGCTTGATATTATGACACAGAGACCCACTGCCTCATATGAGGCAATCAGCGCAGCCAGGGATGGCCTGCATATCGCTCATATTATGTGATGAACATGGTGGGGGTTAAAAATAAAGTTTCTTTTTGCTACAACCAGAAATATGATCCAAATCTGAAATAGGTGTGCCATTGCAGGATCCTTGACTTGAAGAAATTGTTATGATGAACGCTGTGAGAAACAAATGAAAAGGTGAAAGATTGAGACATTTGCACATTATTCAATAGGATTATTTGTGCAGCTTGGAAGGTCATGGATGAAAAGGAGAGTTGGTGGCAAAACAGCCCCAAAGAAGACCAGTATTACTACCTCTGGATGAAGAACAGTGGCGTCTACAACAGTAACTAAAGAACCACCAGAAGGAGCTAGAGATAAAGGTACCGAGAAAAGGACAGACACTGCAAGATGGCAGTTTGGACACTAAAGATTAATGGCAGGGTCAGTCACAAGCCTATGGGATGTCAAGTACAATGGTACACCTTTTGCCAATGGCCCAAAAGGAGGATGACCAAGAGTCAGAAAGGCCAGTAAGAAAATTGAGAGTGGAGCATCCCTGGCAGAACCTATACTGCCAGTCGGAGAGAAAGTTATAAGTTTTTTTTTTTTTTAATTATAAAACTGAAAACCGAAAATATAGATATTAAAAGCAGTGGGATGATGGCTGGGAACATTCGTCATTTTCCTTGGGACATGGTGAATGAGAGCACACTTCCAGCAGGATGGAAAGGTACAGTTTGACAGACAATAGCAAAAAAGTTTACCTAGACAGGGTGTCAGAATATAGATCTAGAGGAAAACAACAGGGACCCCATCAGGCTCACAAACATTATTACCAAAACCAACAAGGGCAGAAAGTAGTTCGTTTGAAGAAATGTAGCTTAAGAGAAGGTAAGGGGTGGATTGAGATAAAGTAACAACACCAGAATCATCCTATGTGAAAATGAAGGAGAAAACTTGCTTAACCCGTCATGTCCCGAGGTTTTCCGCACCTCCGACATCCCCCAGTCCCGAGGTATTTTCGATTTTTTTTTTTTTGGCTAAAACCTTCGCTTCTGGTGAGAAACATCGAAAATTCATAGAGAAATCGCTCACCTGAGGTTTAAAGTACCCAATCCAGGTAGGAGTTCCTCCTTACCTGACTGGGTTTTCTAACATGCTGGCACCAAAGAAAACGAGTTCTATGGGAGGGTAACTATTTTATCCACCCATAAACGGTATTTATTTATTTACTTGGTACGAATGTATATGTAGTATGAGAGTATATTGGTTTTCAAGCAGTAATAAAAGCATTATAAGCATTGTTTCACTCACTAACTAATCACCATACCTGACCTTTTTTTGCCACATTACCTGATCATTATTTCTGGCTGTTTCTTCTTCTAATGCTATGTAAACATTGTCCTCCACATTGTCATCGATTCGGGAATCACTCTGGTCCTGAATATCTTTACTAGCCAGGTCACTGGTAACAGGTCCTTTGCCAAGACAATGGAGTGAGGGGGGGAGGGGGGGAGGTTATGCGGTGTAAAGCATTGTCCCTGCTTGGCATCTTTGTCCTGTGTATACATACGAAAAATCACGCGCGAAAATTGAAAATTGTGCAAATTAGGGACCTTGCAATTGCACGACGTACTGATACGTTGCCGGGACTGGCAAATGCAAATCGTTGCAATGTACCCATACGTCGACGGGACGGGGCGGGTTAACCCCATATACTTGGCAACACTTAACTCAGTCATCACCTCACTACAGGCAGTTTCTCGGAACCCACTGAAAATTGCTTGTTTTCAAACCTAAATATCTCGAAAACCAAAGCACTTATGGAAAGAAATTAATAACCATTTTACTCATCAACTCTTCCTCTTGTGAATGAAAGTATCACCAGATCTGTAGGTCCTTGCGTTGATGAGTAATGACGTGAGGAAGAGAAGTAACTTTCTGCCCGAGAGAGGAAGTGTTTGTGAGTCTGCCTGCAGCGCCGGCTATCGCTTTGCTGTCAGTGTGACAACTTACTCCACTACTAAATAAACTAGACACTGTAGGCTTCTTCACCAGGTGGATCAGTGAATGAAGAGGAGAGACAAAGATGGTGGTGAACACTGAAAATTCCTAGAATGAATATTGGAAAGAAAGTGTTCCATCTTAGAAGTGAGGCAACCAAAGAATTTAGCATTGTTGGTAGAATTAGGAGATAAGCAAAGACCACAGCCAAGTTTAGTCAGAGAAAGACACGCTAACTGAAGCCATAGTGCAAGGAGTTCAGAAGATTCAAATCCAGAGACATGAGAGCAAGATGTGTTTTATATATATATATATATATATATATATATATATATATATATATATATATATATATATATATATATATAACCACAATGATCAATGGGTTTGAAATGAGTACAGAGATAGTGGAAGGATAAAGGGAAGGATTTGCCTTCAATTGCCTAAGACAGCTGAATATCGGTTGAGAAAAGAGGGTCAAGCTTAGAAGAAGAGAGGTGGTGTTCAACAGAAAAATTGAGAAGAAGGACCTCAAGTGTAGGAGAAACGAACAGAAGTAGTGTCAAACAGTGGTTCAGCACATCTCCCTTGGTCGTCACCTTGAGAAGGGCTGCTACCCACCCACCCACCACTAGAGACATCGAGTTTGTGGTGTTGTGTCTCCATTTCTTTCTTTCTTTTTTTGAGACACGAAATGTGGTGTGCAATGTGCATGTACTTTGGTATAGGCAGTTAGAGGAAAATGTATAGGAGAGCATGCTCACCTACTCCCTGTATTACTGAAACACTGAAAAAGGCCAACAAAGAGGGACGATCAAGAATCAATTCTGAGAGGTGGTGAATCGGCAGCTTCCGCTCTCCCTGTCACCAATTGTCCATCCAGCTCGAAAGTACCAGCCTGTTCGATTGATGCTACAGTTTATTGTTCATTTTCTTATGCAAGCTGTCATATAAACGCCGAGTAAAACGTTACATCCTATTGACTACTACCCACGTAGGTAGGTAATGCTCTGGAGTCCAGGAGGTCACCCCTCACAGGGTTGGTGATGTGTGGGGGTCATACTGTACGTAAGACTTGGTCTGGGTGGAGGTATACTAATATGCAAAAGTTTGTTTTTCTTAGGTAAGAACAATCACATAACCAGTATCATCACTCATTCTCATAATAACCAGTATCACTGCTATCACTTTCAGTGCAACAAAAATTAACTACCACTTATCATTACCACCAGCATCACTAAGATTATCATTACTACTTTCATCACTACCAACATCATCATTTCATTCCTCATCTTCCCTTCATCCCTTTATTATCTTCCCTCCCATTCATCTATAATGATATCCGTTCTATCCTTTTCACGTGATGGTTGCATCAAACTACTACATACACCACCCACCACTCACTTAACCTTCTATCCTCGTGTCTGCCCTCCTAAACGCCTGTGTCTCCCTTTTATTCCTGTCACGTTTTATTATTATTCTTTCCATTTCAGGCGGCTTCACACTGAATGACAAGCCTAATGGTTTCCTGCAGCCCAGGAATCCATTTACAACTCTGGGTGGTAATCTGATAACCAGATAACGGGGTGATATGGGGCCTGCTATGGTGCCCCCTGCTAATTAGATCGAGTGACGCAAATGTGGCATTCACCCAGGAACCAAACTTCCACACTTTTCTCCGAGCTTCGCTGTAGCGGAACGCTGTTAACCGCAAAGGAACACTGGTTCACTGTACGGGACAGCCCTGCAGGGTCGGTTGCTTGTCTGCGGTTGATGGATCTTCTCAGTCAGGCAGACTGGGGCTGATAACAACTTCCCTCACCTTCCAGGCTACATCCTCTCACCTTCACCACCAACATAACACTTGCACTACCCATTTACCCCATTTCATCATCCCACCTACATTACCTTATCTATATCATGCCCATCTTCACCATCACCCGACCTACAGCATCACAGCTGTACCACTCACATGTCCTCCTACATGACCTTCCCACCTACACCACCCACTCCAGTAACCATTGTCACTTTAATGGCAGACCTAAAATTCGGTGGGGGAAGGAAAGGAAATGAGCCCAGTCCAGGTGTACGTAGGGATAATCATTGGTCCCATTCTTCTTTAAGCTGGTCGAAGTAGGTTCCACTACCTCTATGACATTTTTTTTTTCGTCATAGGACAAATAAAAAATCCGTACTCATCTTCCTTTCTTTCATGCATTACCTTCCTGCCCCTTCATTTATAATTTTATCCTTTTTTATTCACTTCAACTGATTTAAGTAACACTTCCCACTAGCCTACACTGCCTCTCACCTATACCACCCTTTCACCTACACCAGTTTCTCACCTACGCCACCCTCTGCCGCCAACAACGCATTTTCATCACCCATTCACCTACTCCACCCTTCCACCTACCTCAACCTCTCATCTATACCACCTCCCCACCTACACCACCCTCACACTACCCTCTGTTGTATACAATCCACTCCAATAACCATTTTCATAATAACATTTGGAATAAAGGGAAGGGGACCCATAGCCCTCATCCCCTTCATCCATGTGTAGATAGGGATCTACACTGGTTCAACCTGGCCACACACACACAGACACACACACACACACACACACACACACACACACACACACACATATATATATATATATATATATATATATATATATATATGTATAATCATCATCCAGATCTCATTTCCCATCCTAGGGCAGGGTGAGGAGTGCCAATGTCCAGACAGCCCAAATCTGCCTAATCCAATGGTCCACACTTCCAATCACTTCTGTTCGTTTCTCCTACACTTGAGGTCCTTCCTCTCAATTTTTCTGTTGAACACCACCTCTCTTCTTCTAAGCTTGACCCTCTTTTCTCAACCGATATTCAGCTGTCTTAGGCAATTGAAGGCAAATCCTTCCCTTTATCCTTCCACTATCTCTGTACTCATTTCAAACCCATTGATCATTGTGGTTATATATATATATATATATATATATATATATATATATATATATATATATATATAAAACACATCTTGCTCTCATGTCTCTGGATTTGAATCTTCTGAACTCCTTGCACTATGGCTTCAGTTAGCGTGTCTTTCTCTGACTAAACTTGGCTGTGGTCTTTGCTTATCTCCTAATTCTACCAACAATGCTAAATTCTTTGGTTGCCTCACTTCTAAGATGGAACACTTTCTTTCCATTTCTTCCGTCTCTGAAATATTCATTCTAGGAATTTTCAGTGTTCACCACCATCTTTGTCTCTCCTCTTCATTCACTGATCCACCTGGTGAAGAAGCCTACAGTGTCTAGTTTATTTAGTAGTGGAGTAAGTTATCACACTGACAGCAAAGCGATAGCCGGCGCTGCAGGCAGACTCACAAACACTTCCTCTCTCGGGCAGAAAGTTACTTCTCTTCCTCACGTCATTGCTCATCAATGCAAGGACCTACAGATCTGGTGATACTTTCATTCACAAGAGGAAGAGTTGATGAGTAAAATGGTTATTAATTTCTTTCCATAAGTGCTTTGGTTTTCGAGATATTTAGGTTTGAAAACAAGCAATTTTCAGTGGGTTCCGAGAAACTGCCTGTAGTGAGGTGATGACTGAGTTAAGTGTTGCCAAGTATATGGGGTTAACCCGCCCCGTCCCGTCGACGTATGGGTACATTGCAACGATTTGCATTTGCCAGTCCCGGCAACGTATCAGTACGTCGTGCAATTGCAGGGTCCCTAATTTGCACAATTTTCAATTTTCGCGTGTGATTTTTCGTATGTATACACAGGACACCTGCCTCTATTCCTCTACAAGATGCCAAGCAGGGACAATGCTTTACACCGCATAACCTCCCCCCCTCCCCCCCTCACTCCATTGTCTTGGCAAAGGATCTGTTACCAGTGACCTGGCTAGTAAAGATATTCAGGACCAGAGTGATTCCCGAATCGATGACAATGTGGAGGACAATGTTTACATAGCATTAGAAGAAGAAACAGCCAGAAATAATGATCAGGTAATGTGGCAAAAAAAGGTCAGGTATGGTGATTAGTTAGTGAGTGAAACAATGCTTATAATGCCTTTATTACTGCTTGAAAACCAATATACTCTCATACTACATATACATTCGTACCAAGTAAATAAATAAATACCGTTTATGGGTGGATAAAATAGTTACCCTCCCATAGAACTCGTTTTCTTTGGTGCCAGCATGTTAGAAAACCCAGTCAGGTAAGGAGGAACTCCTACCTGGATTGGGTACTTTAAACCTCAGGTGAGCGATTTCTCTATGAATTTTCGATGTTTCTCACCAAAAGCGAAGGTTTTAGCCAAAAAAAAAAAAATCGAAAATACCTCGGGACTGGGGGATGTCGGAGGTGCAGAAAACCTCGGGACGTGACGGGTTAAGCAAGTTTTCTCCTTCAGTTTCACATAGGATGATTCTGGTGTTGTTACTTTATCTCAATCCACCCCTTACCTTCTCTTAAGCTACATTTCTTCAAACGAACTACTTTCTGCCCTTGTTGGTTTTGGTAATAATGTTTGTGAGCCTGATGGGGCCCCTGTTGTTTTCCTCTAGATCTATATTCTGACACCCTGTCTAGGTAAACTTTTTTGCTATTGTCTGTCAAACTGTACCTTTCCATCCTGCTGGAAGTATGCTCTCATTCACCATGTCCCAAGGAAAATGACGAATGTTCCCAGCCATCATCCCATTGCTTTTAATATCCTATATTTTCGGTTTTCAGTTTTATAATTAAGAAAAAAAAAACTTATAACTTTCTCTCCGACCGGCAGTATAGGTTCTGCCAGGGATGCTCCACTCTCAATTTTCTTACTGGCCTTTCTGACTCTTGGTCATCCTCCTTTTGGGCCATTGGCAAAAGGTGTACCATTGTACTTGACATCCCATAGGCTTGTGACTGACCCTGCCATTAATCTTTAGTGTCCAAACTGCCATCTTGCAGTGTCTGTCCTTTTCTCGGTACCTTTATCTCTAGCTCCTTCTGGTGGTTCTTTAGTTACTGTTGTAGACGCCACTGTTCTTCATCCAGAGGTAGTAATACTGGTCTTCTTTGGGGCTGTTTTGCCACCAACTCTCCTTTTCATCCATGACCTTCCAAGCTGCACAAATAATCCTATTGAATAATGTGCAAATGTCTCAATCTTTCACCTTTTCATTTGTTTCTCACAGCGTACATCATAACAATTTCTTCAAGTCAAGGATCCTGCAATGGCACACCTATTTCAGATTTGGATCATATTTCTGGTTGTAGCAAAAAGAAACTTTATTTTTAACCCCCACCATGTTCATCACCTCATATGAGGCGATATGCAGGCCATCCCTGGCTGCGCTGATTGCCTCATATGAGGCAGTGGGTCTCTGTGTCATAATATCAAGCATGAGGAACCATCAATGGTTTCCATGGGAATGTTGAGTCTCCCTCTACACCATTAGAGCTGTTGCCAATTCCTACCACACCGCAGTTACCAAAAACGGCATATTTCCTAATTCAGACACGAACTCCATCCCTGGCCACGCTGATCGCCTCTTCTTCACGCCATAATTTCAAGCACGAGGAAGAGTCAGTGGTTTCCATGGGAATGCTGAGTCTCCCTCTGCACCATCAGAGCTGTTCCCAATCCCTGCCACATTGCAGTTGACAAATTCCGCATATTTAGTAATTCGGTTCTCTTTTGCAGCCCAGCAATAGTGGATTCATGCCTATCTACCTCCCACGGTGCTGGTGACTTATCACCGCCCTCACACCCAACCAAAAGGCGTAAATTACAATAGACTCGTGTGATGAAGAGTCCGAGCTCAGAAACACTTGATCTGATGACAACAAATCAACTTAATATTAAAATGAAAAGTCAAAAAAGGACTCAGGTATGGTAATCGGGTTGATAAGCATTAGCGTGGTGAGGGTTAACCTGTACTGCACTGAGCGAAGAAAAAAAAATTATACCCCTCTATGCTGGCCAATTTAGGATTTTTACCTGGCTAAATGGGTTTAATACATCAATATAAGATCCCTGGCACTAATAAAAGTAACCACCAAATCCAAAAAGTTGGTTGGATCGAGTCGGATTGGTGCCACTCGAATTCTGAAATCTTCAAGGTTACTGAGAAAGCAGAGCAGCTGTGAGCCTGTGAAGACTGTCGGCCACCTCCTGTGCTCCTAAATCAGTGTTGCAAGTGTAGCAGAGAAATGTCTGAAGTTAATAAGATACTTTATCTTCCATTTTACTTTGGTTTCTTGCAATGACCTCTCAATGCTGCAGGAGATAGATCTACGCCACTGGCATTATAGACGGGGATGTAGATCTATGTCGCTAGTGTGGTATAGGTTAATGCATCAAAATCATTTCTTACGCCTCTCAAACTACCAAAAGCTACCACCGGAATATCTTTTATAATCAGAAATATACAACTCAAACTTTTATCTTCTGTCAGCATCCTTAGGGATGCATTCTCTCTCTGGACTTCTCATGGAATGATCATATTATCTCTCCTGAAAAATCTGCTTCCAAAAGATTGGGTGCAGTAAGGTGATTCTGTGCCTTCTTTACCGTTTCACAGATGCTGCACAGCTGTTGACTTTATGTCTTTTATTCGACCCTGTATAGAGCATAATTCTTATATGTGTTGGAGCTTTCCACTCATCGTTTTCCTAAGCAGGTTGGAGACAAATATTTTTTTTTTGTCTTATCAGCTCTCTTCCTCTCACGACACCATCCAGTCCCTTTCTTATCGCTTCACAGTGCATCTTTATCTCTTCATATCGCTACCGCAATTGTCACTGCACTTCTGAACTGTCTGCTTGCATCGCTCCTCCATTGCTTTGGCATGGAGCACCCGTCTGGCTGTGTATTCTTACCCTTTTTCTCTTTAACTCTGTAATGCAGGAGTTAACCAATACTCTCGAACATTTATGTATGCAGTTGGGTTAACTCTAGAACCGTTTCTCGCTGTCTGTTTTTCCTTTTGCCTGACATCCAGTTTTTTACATACAATGTGTCCTGGGATCTTGGAATGAATAGCCCTTGAATTTGGCTCTCTAGTGTTTTTTTACATTTTTTTTCCTCAGAGGGATCAGTCTTGTAGTCTTTCAACCTCTGGTTCCCTCTTCCTTGCGTAAAATGCGTTCTGATCTGATTCATCCAAATATGACTGACGGGTTGTAGGTTTGACAAGAGAATGATGAAGTGTTTGTTGGCACTGGGCTGGCTTAGAAACGTCTTTGCCACTGAGTTACTGTTCTGGTGAGTGAATGAGCTTCTGTATAAACCGATTATATTATGTCAGCGAAGCTGTCACTGAGCACAACACACCAGTCTGTGCTGTTGTACCCTGGAACTCGTTAGGTAAGATTATAAATTTCGAGAATTTGGAGCTTAGCCATTGGGAATGTGTTTAGGTTAACCCACCCCTTCCCGGCAGACTTTTCACCAATGACTTCCCCCAATTCTGAGAGATTTTCGATTGGGGGGGGACTAAAACCTCCGCTTTTTATGTGAGACATCAAAAGTTCATAGAGAAATTGCTCACCTGAGCCTGTAAATGCCTGCAACAAGTGACCCTACCCTTACCTGGTATAGTGTTCTATCGAGCTCGGCTGCAGAGGAAACGTTTTCTATGTGAGGGGTAACCATTCCAAACCACTCAAAATAGGTAGATATTTATGTATTTGGTGCAAATTTATACGTAGTACAAGAGTATATTGGTTTTCCCACAGTAATATAGGCAATATAAGCATTGTTTCACTCACCAAACACATCAACATACCACACCTTTTTTGGTGACCTTACCTACTCATCACTTCTGATCGTTTCTTCCTCTAACACCATGTAAACTTTGCCCTCCACATTGTCATCGACTGGGGAATCATTCTCGCCTTGAATTTCGTACTGTGGCGTGACATGTCTTTACTGCTCAGGTCACTGGTAACAGGTGAGTCACCGAGAAAATGGCGTGCGGGGGGGGGGGGAGAGGTCACGCGGGGTAAGGCATTGTCCTCACTTGGCCTCGGGTAGAGGATGGTGTCCCACGTATACGTACCAAAAATCTCCTGCGAAATTTGAAAAATGTGCAAATGATGGATCTTGCAATTGCAGTGTGTTTATAAACATCAACAGGAGTCATAGTGACAAAACTTTCGGGCGCATATATACATCAAAGGGACGTTGCTGGTTAAAATCTGATGGGTTGGTTTTACAAGGAGATTGGTGCTCCTTATTTTTCTTCCTCCACACAATGTTTTCAAAACACTTAGTTTTTTTCCTAGAATTTCATGGGATTCAACTGTTTTCAACAAATCTGGTAGCCGCCAAGTATTGTTAACCCGTGCACGTCTGATTTGTCATTCACTTTGTCATGCTTTTCTGAAGTTCTTGCAGATGCAGTCAATTATTGTTCTTGATTTCGAAACCACTGGTCAAGTCAGAGTGAAATGGAAGTGTTATTGAAAAGAGTTTTGATCTGATTTACTGTAGATCAAGCATGGTGAAGAGTTAGAGTCGGACAAGAATGAAAGGATTTGATTTTGAGAAGTTTTTCAAAAGTCAAGATCCTAGGACAAACTAAAAGTTCTAACATAGTGTCTGTATGTGAACAAAATAGCTGAAACAATTTAAATCTTATCTGAACAAAAGTTGGTGATAGGAACGGGGGTTGGCCCACAAGGTCACACAGCAAGCTCAGTTTAATCCGTTTTTATCTAATTTATAACTATTTTTTTTTTAAAGATTCACATGAGGGCAGTGGTGAAGGGATTCAATTTAAGGAACAATCAGCCAAAGACCAAGGTCACAGGGAAAGTGAAAAGTCGACATCACATGTCGAGGTCACCTTAAATAGTTCTAATGTGACTTAGACCACACCTGATTTTGTGAAGACTCGGTCGAAGGTCAAAATCACAGGAGAAAGCCACCTGTCCCGTCCTTAGACCATTTGTAGGGCGCTGGTTATTGGACTTTCTGGGCGTCCCTTCTTCTTTATGTTTTTTTTTTTTATTACTATTATTTATTGATATTCCATGAGTATAAAGAAATCACTGATCCTTTCAAGAATGTCTTCCATTTATTGTTGTCTTTCATGGGCGTTAATGCTCCCTGTTGTTTGCCTAGTAATTGATTTTATTCTTTTGAACCGAACGAAAATTTTTGAAATAATTTTTTCTGGATTAACGGTCTCTCCGGAGTTGAAAAAAATAGCCTGCTCTTTGCAAATGAATGAATAAATATCTGTCCTTTCATAAGCCTTAACTGTGAGTACTATTTCCTCTGAAGCTGTTTTCTTCTTTGTAAATGAGTAAGATTTCCCCAAACACTGGTAAATAAGGGTTCCTTGTATTTGTTACCTGCAGGGAATTCCTGATTATCACCGTCAACTTTAAATACATATTGGATTTTTGCACTTCAGGAAGTGTAAATGAATATCACTAACCTATGATGGGTCCGAGGAGTGGGAATAAAACGCTGCTGACTAAGCATGCGATGGTGAAGGACTGAGGAAGGACAGCGAGACCCAGCTGCTCCACCACCACCAAGCTGAACAAAGACATCACCGTCCCGTAGCCACCGCCGCACACCGCCAGTGTTGCCGCTCTCCACCATACTCCCTCAACCACGCTGAAAGCTGTACATAATCACGATGAACAATGCACTCCACTACAGGTTACTAAATCTGTACACCACAACCACAACTCTAAACACTGTACGTCACTATACCTTATATTAATTAACTTGGTGAAAAATTCTCATCTCAATCGTGAAAGTTGAAATGTAGCAACAGCTTAACATCAGAATATGGTGCTGGTCACGAAGAAGAGTTATGGACAGGATATAGCAGTAGTACTGCCTTGTTTTGCAAATGGACTACGTGAAACAAGTTGCAAAAGGACGAAAACTTGGGCCAAGTTAAGATGAAATTCTGTTCCATGTAACGCTGCACCCCAAGTACACGCCCTCAACCACGCTGAACATTGACATAACAGCCATGAACACAATACCCCAATACACATCACTGTCACTATACATACTAAAATGTTCACTGTACATCACACACCACGAACACTGTACACCACTACAATATACACTGTACACCACCATTCGTTACTATCACCACAAAGAATGCTCTACACCCCTACATTTGGGGGGAGGCGGTGGCTCAATCGGTAGAATGGTGGCCTGCAGTCCTACCGGACCCAGGTTCAAATCCCAGCTGGGGCAGGGAACAGTTTAAGGATTTGAATTCCATCAAAAAAGAAAAAAAAAACACAGACTTTACTGATCTACCAGAAGACCCGCCGACATGTAAAAATACCCCCGCTAATACCAATGCGCCAGTCCTGTATGAGACAGCCCTAGCATGTATTCAATATGGACGGTGGGTGTTGGCGCCGAAGTGGTGACATGCGGAGGTGTATGGAATGTAGGAGGACTACTGGGCTTTGAGAGCAGGCTGTGAAGTCTATGCCCAGAGTCAGATACATAAAAAAAAAAAAACGTCATTAACTCTGTACACGTCCACATATCTTAACCACCAGACATATCAACATGCTGAACACAGTACACCACAGCACGTCAGTCACCACAATGAACAAACACTATCACTTCATACCATTTACCTCCACCAATCTGAACACTGTACGCTACCACGCACCTCACGCGCTCCACCCCAGTAAACGTCGTTCACCCCACGATTAACACTGTAAATGCATCGCTAACGCTGTTCCCCCTCCTCTAAGATGACATCTGTAGTACATCACCACACGCCACTAGCACTACCATAAACACTGTACACCACCAAGCTATACCCTCTGCACCATGCTGAATAATGTATTGTACATAACCATTCATCCCTGTACTCTGGCCATGTAATTTGGTCAAAAACTGCCATCTCTCTATCGCGAATGCTGAGCTGTAAGAAGAGATTACTACTATAACCACTAATTTCACCAACACCACAATGCACACTAATTACACCACATATCACTAACTACATTTACCATCATATATCAGTATAACCGCACACCGCCACCATGCCAAACACTGTACATAGTAACTCATCGCTATGCTCTGTCCACTTCAGCAACCTAAAGAGGTCATCTCTCAATCACAAATGCACAACACTTCCCCTGTACACTTCCACTGTACATTCCCGCACATCATTTTCACATGCACTACCACGTTAACCATTGTACAGTTGGCCATATATGAACCTTCGAGAGTATCAGTGTGAAGCGGAGTTCAATCTTCACTATTTGATGTTCATCCATCACCGTAGCTATAGTCGCGGCGCACGATTCTGAAGTTGTCATTATCGCACCCTGGCAACCTACTATTCAAAAGTGCGTCCCATTTCGTGTATAACATGAGACGCAAGTGACTCGTGTATAATATGTTCGTGTATAATAATATTCGTGTACAATATATTAGTGCATAATAATATGATTCGTGTATAATATAATACGAACTCAGACGCACTTTTGAATGATAGGTCGCAAGGGTATGATACCGACAACCTCAGAGTCGCGCGCCGCGACTGTAAGTCATTTCATCTAATATTCGACAACCTTGTTCATCCATGTTACTGCCACCAACAAAACATGTGAATACATAATTACTGTCGAGTGTGTGAAATCCTAGCTCTCATCCACACACACACTGGTTCAAATGCGGTTAACTGTTCATAGTCACTAATTACTAGAAACTGTGCACCTTAACTCGGCCTAAAACTGCTATCTTTCTATCGTGAATGTTGAGTTGCAAGAAGAGATAAACAGAGGACATTAATATAGTATCCATGCATCACTACAACCACAGTGAACACTACACCATCACACATTATTACCACCATATTCAACACTGTACATCGTCACACATCACAACCAGACAATGAGCACTGTACAGCACCTCACATCACTACCACTGGACACTGTCACTCCTATCACAATTAACGCTAAACACCACCACATGAGCGCCAATCCACCACACATGACTCTCACCACAGTGTATATTTGTACATCGCCATACATCACATTTACTTGAACATCAGTGAACATTATGCAACGGCACAATGTTCTATCGTCTTGCCCGGATCTCTTAACGAAAGCGGGTTCATTTACTGTGAGTTACAGTGGTGACACAAGAGCTTAATGAAATCTGTCGGCATTCAGAATTAAATCCGAAATTATTCGGGTTCACAAAAGGAGCTAAAGATATTAAATTAAAAGATTTAGTCATATCATGCTGAGCTCTAGAGTTCAGGATTCTTCTTAAGAATCCCAGTTTCGACAATGTGCAGGATATCTTTCTGGTACCGTTTTAGTTTCGGGCAATGGCTATCATATCATTATCCATTCTTATTTATCTTGAGGTTTAAGATCAATGGAAGACACTGGGGCACGGAACAATGCTGCAGCTCGCCAGCATGTTCCATTTTATGGATTAGGAAGGTGGTGGGGTTTTCTTTTTTGAGAGATTTGAGTGTATCGATAAAATAATCTCTCTCTCTCTCTCTCTCTCTCTCTCACTACAAGTACGCACGCACACACACACACACACACACACACACACACACACACACACACACACACACACACACACACACACACACACACACACACAGAGCCTTGGCAGAGTGCTGACGTCCCTGTCTGCCTTTCTCAGCTAATGCTTCATTTTCGAGCTTGAAGCTTCGAATGCGGAGGCTTCAGGAGGGGCCTCCCATTCATTACCTCCCTCGTCTGATTCGTTGATGAACTCTGACCCGGCCATGGACAATTAATTCATTTGACTAATGTTTAACCAATCAGCCAAACGCTTCAGCACGTTTCTAAGATCTACCAACTGTTTCTGAAGTTCCTGTTAATTCCTCTGTTGCTGCCGCTTCCCTCATTGTCACACTAGAGCCATATACCCCCATTCTGCCTCTACATCTGCTTCGTCTGTCTCGAACCCCGCCCAGGCCAAGTCCACCTCCACTGTTTTCTCCTCTTACCGCCATCCTTCTTTCTTTCTAAATCTTGTCATTCGTTTTCATCACCCATTTTTGACACTCAGAAGTGGACAAAGGCCTTTACCATTCGGCCTCATGCCCCCCTTTCCTCGGATGATTTAGAGTTCCATCTACTTTTGCTCCGTAGTGTCGGGAAAGACATGACATTCTGTTCCTTGCGTAATGGATCTCGTATTGTAACTGTCCAGAATAAGGTCCTGGCCGATGACGTGACTTCCCTATTAGATACCTTTGATTCTCCCATTCTGACTTCCAGATATTTGCTCCTCATTTCTATTGCTGGCACCGTTGCTGTCCCCCCATATATTCGGCTGGGTGACAGGGAGTTTTCTGACTCTTCACATATTCAGCCCGCCTTACAGGAGATGGGTTATGATATGCTATCTGTTCATTGCAAGAGTACTCCACCACGAGGATAGCGAACATGCTCCATTAATATTGCCAAGATCACGTTCAATTCACGGTCTCCTCCTAATCATGTTATTATTGGTGGCATGAAACTCCCAGTGAGAGAATTCACTGATCTTCTCGCCACTGCCGATCCTGCTGGCGCTATGATCATCTCAGTAAATGGTGTCGGTTAGTGGCTACTTGTCCGAAATGTGTTCAGCCTGGTCATACCGAAATAGGCTGCTCTACTGTTGCATGCTGATGTCCTAACTGCGATGGTGGTCATCCACCTTACGTCCGTTCTTGTCCCACCTCCATGTTTAAGTGAAGTCTCTTGTACTCGTACTCATGAACCAATATTACTTAGGGAGGCACGTCAGATTGTTCATAGCATGGGTTTTGATAACCGTTCCTCTTATGCAGGCCGCGTCCGTTGGTTAGTCAAGGGATTTTCTACCTCTTCTACCCGCCTTCCTCATCGTGTTTTCCCTTCCCTTGTTTTTTGCACCAGCAAAGTTCTCTTGGCCATCGTCCCGGTGCAGTTACCGTCCCTCATTCGCAATCCACCTCCTCCTCCTCCTCCTCCTCCTCTGTCTCTCGACAGCAGTCTGCTTACTCTCACCCTTCAGCGTTTCTCTCTCCTGGTAGTGTGCAACAGCTCTGTTCATCACCGACATAATGTCTCTCGACCTGCTAAGTCCAGTGTGGGCGTATGCCCTTTGTTATGGATCTTCCGTCAGATAGGTGCCTCCCCCCCTTCCTTCGTCTGATTCTTTGAAGGGACCTTTACACATCGTGCAGGTACAGTTATTGCCCTGTTCAGACCCCGGGGACTCTTGTTTTCTGCTTTGTGTACCTACTTCATCACACATCTTGATGTACACGAACACATTCTCACCCTTCACCCCGACTTCCTTTCATTGTAATGCCCTGGCACTAGGACAATCGTGAGACATTTTGGTATATATATATATATATATATATATATATATATATATATATATATATATATATATATATATATATATATACAAGCCTGTGTGTGTGTGTGTGTGTGTGTCTTGTCCACACATAAACACATCAGGAGCATGTATATGTGTTGTCCTAGTGCTGGGATTTTGAATCAAGAGGTAATTTTATAATGTATATTGTTTTTTGTCCATCTACTTACCATGTATGTGACTATACAGGTATGTATCTACTTAGGGTGTGTGTGTGTGTGTGTGTGTGTGTGTGCGCGCGGGTTCGCCTCCCGCCAGAGTTGTAAAAAACTTAAGCGTTCACCAAGCCACTTGCTACTTTGGCGGACACTAGGGGTGCTGTGGTTGAACCAGTGTCGCATGCTTGCACCCAATCGGCTTAAGGCGGGCCGATTACACTTAGTTCACAGATTACGCACACATCCAAAGCCAGTTCAGCACTACAATCACATCACAAGCACTTCTCACCCTACATACAGTCTCTACCAGACAGCCTAACCCACTAGGTAGAGATACATTGGCTGTATCGTCCCTGCTTCGGTAGGGATAGGCCGGTCCTGCAGTGGACCTCAACGGCTGATGATGATGATATATATATATATATATATACTGTATATATATATATATATATATATATATATATATATATATATATATATATATATATACTGTATATATACCACTTTACCTATCTCAAAACATTTAATGATAATTACTGTAAGAACTTTGTACCATGTATGTATCATTGTATGTCTTTGTTCATTATTGTGCTTGTAATAATAATTACTTCTATACCTTCTATGCCCTAAGATACCGATTTTTTTCCTCATGCACCCCTCCCTGCTTGGCCTTCAGGGACAATGTTCCCCAGAGTGTTGGGGCATGTAGTGAATGGTAAATAAAGAACGTAAATAAAAATTAAAAAACATCTGGAAAAGTGCAGCTAGTCCCGGGTCCTCTTCCATGTACTCCTATTCCCCTCTCCCCCTGATCCTCAAAAACTCCCTCCCCTTCTGTTGTTTCTAACAATGTTCCTCTCTTAGTTTTACCTTCCCCCAGCTGTGTTCCTTCTCCTGTCTCTGTCATGAGTCGTTGAAGTTGTTTCTCTCCATGCAAGTGTATATCGCAAATATTTCTTAATTTTTCGTACTATGGTTTTCCTTCTGTTTAACATTGAAATTTTTCATTCGAATCTCTCCGACCTTCGATGCCTTCTTTCCCAATACTGTCCTTTGATTGTGTGCCTTCAGGAGACCCGCCTCTCCGTTCCTTAGTACGCCTACTTCGATTTCTAAATCATATACTCTCGTCCCCACTGCCGTCCTATATGAACTTCATTTTCTTCGTCACTTAAGTGTACTGTGGTGAAGGTTTTGCTCCATCGCTGGATTACTGTAATTGCCTACTACCTGTCGCCTTCCATCTCTATAGATTTCCCTGAGCTTTCCCGTTTTTTGTCTCTTCTACCTCAGCCCATCATGTTGTCAGGAGATTTTAATGGGCGGCTTTTGGAAATCGTCTGCCACCAGATGTCTCTCACTGTTAACAGCTTCTCTGTCCCAAATACGTGTTCAGTTACCGTGATTTTTCTCTATTGATGTGAGAACCTGTGTGGCAAAATACCATCATACACTATTGAAGTACTGGAAAAGCTTCGTAACAAATATAAAACAAAGGAGGATACATGGCACTCGTTGTTTTACTTCCCCGAAAACGAAGCCCGAATTTTGGAAACCTGGCGCTTATATATATATATATATATACATATATATATTCGTCGTTTTTAATGAAGCTGCTACAAAGCTGAGTTATTTCTTGCCACCTAAAATGTTCGATATATACTGTAGTTTTACCCAAGCACCTGTTTTGTGTGTGTCAGTCTCTCTTTTAGCGGAAATTTAATGATGATGTATTAAATTATTCTACATCAGCCATACGAGCTCAGAGACAGTCCCCGTTCCAAGATTTGATAATGACTTATCCCCCTAGGAAAATGTGCTACCACCACTTTCAAATAAGTCATTTGAGATCTTGAAACGAGGACTGTTTCTGAGCTCGGATGGCTGATGTCTATCTGTCTATCTACATACCTAGGCTGCTTCCCCCAAGGAAAGGGAGGTAGCCGAGACAGGACGACACACTCCCCATTTACTCATCCATTCAAACACATTCATTCGGATCTTAGCCCCAAAGGGGAGAAGGAACAGATCCTCACCGCATCACACCACACAAGGGTCAATTGCGCAGTGCAATCAGTGACATCCGCAGCAGGGCCCCGACAGCAGAGCTGGTTTACTCCTGCCACATCATAATAGACCCATCCCCTTACCCGCACCTAACCTGACTACCTGATCAAACCAAATGCGGGAGAATATCCCCTCAGGGCTGCGTCATCATTTATTCATTCACAATATCTCTCCATTTATTTCTGTCACGCACAGCCACTCTTCCTTGCTCAACAGACATCCCTCTCGCATCCAGCGCTCTCTTCACACTGTCCATCCATCCTATTTGTGGTCTCCCTCTCAGCCTCACACATCAGATCTAGTTACCTTTTCCACCACTTGCTCATTATCCATTCTCTCTATATGCCCAGACCACCGCAACACCCTCTGCTCAACTGTACCAGCCATCTCCCAAACAACTCCAGTTCTCCTTCGCACTTCATCACTTCGCACTCAATCCATACGCGTCACTCCACACATACTCCTCAGACACCTCATCCCCATTTCATTCAAACTTTTCCTCTCTGCTACACCCATATTCCATGTTTCAGCCCCATATAAAGCAGTCGGTACCACGACACCCTCATACAGCCTTCTCTTTACATCCATTCTAAGTGAACGACATCTAAACACTTTTTTCATTCCTCCCAGCACCTTACCTACTTCATTCATTCTAAACTTCACTTCTGCATCTATTCTTCCATCCACAGCAACATGTGACCCTAAATACTTAAAACACTCTACCTCCTCAAGCAACTCACCATTCAAAACCATATTCACCCCCCTACCATCTACCATCGTCGTACGCTTCATCACGTTACTCTTCTTCTTATTTACTTTCAATTTCCTCCTTTCACACATCTATCCAAACTCTTCTACCAACTGTCTCAATCTCTCCTCTGAATCAGCCACCAGTGCAGTATCATCTGCAAACAGCAGCTGCTTCAGATTCCACTCTCCACCATCAACATTCACCAGACTAAGATCTCCACCTAAAACTCTTGCATTCACCTCCCTTACAACACCATCCATATAAATATTAAACAACCAAGGTGACATCACACATCCCTGTCGTGGCTCCACTCTCATGGGAAACCAATCACTCACAGCATTACCCACTCTTACACAAGCTCTACTATTTACGTAAAAACTTTTCACCCCTTTTAGTAACCTACCATCAAGTCCATACAATCTTAAAACAGTCCACAAAGGCTCCCTATCAATTCTATTGTACGCTTTCTCTAAATCCATGAATGCCCAGAACACATCCTTGCCTTTCGCTAAATACTTTTCACACACTTGTCTCACAGCGAACACCTAATCCATGCATCCCCTCCCTCTCCTAAAGCCACACTGCTCATCACCAATCACTCCCTCTGTACCCTCTCTAACTCTCATAATTAACACTCTACCATACACCTTACCTACAACACTCAACAGACTTATACCCCTAAAGCTAGTACATTCATACTTATCACCCTTGCCTTTATACAACGCGACCACACAAGCACTTGCCCAGTCAATTGGCACCATACCTTTCACAAAGCACACATTCAACAATCTTACTAACCAGTCAACAATAGTCTCTCCACCACCCTTCAGGCATTCCACAGCACACCCAACCATGCCTCCAGCTTTCCCTGTTTTCATCTCCTTTACTGCCTTCTCAACTTCCTCCTTCGTGATCAAAGAATCATTCAACTTTCTCAACACATTTATTCCTTGCACCCTTCCATCCGCCACAATCTCAGCCACCCTTTCCTCCTCTACATTTAACATTCTTTCAAACTACTCTGCCCATCTCTTCCTTACTGCATCGATCTCAATTAACATCCTTCCATCCTCTGCTTTTACTCGCTCATCCTTCCCAGACTCTCCCTTTCGCACCCTTTTCACCTCCTTCCAGAACATTTTCTTATTCTGTTGAAAATTCTCAGTCAGTCGCCTACCTCTCCTTTCATCTGCCGCCACTTTAGCATCACACACAGCCTTTCTCGCCTTTTTCCTCTTTTCCTTATACCTCTCATATGACACCTCATCCTTCCTCTGCAGCCACACTTCATATGCACGTCTCTTCTCAGCCACAGCCATACTTACTTCCTCGCACCACCATTCACTTCCTTTTCTTACACCACCACCCACACGTCTCACACCACACACCTCTTCTGCATGCCCCACCACAGCACTCTTAAACAACTGCCATTCCTTCTCCACACTGCCATTTTCCTGAACTTTCCTGATGTAGAATCATTTAAAATATCATCATTAAATTTCCGCCAAAAAAGCAACTGACACACACAAAAATGTGCTTGACTAAAACCACAGTATATATCAAGAATTATCTCAGCTTTGTAGCTCCATCATTAAATATGACGAAAAGAAATTTATAAGTGCCAGATTTTTAAAATTTGGGCTTCGTTTTCGGGGACATAAAACAACGAGGGCAACGTAATCCCCCCTGTTATATATTTGTTATGAAGCTTTGTCAATATATATATATATATATATATATATATATATATATATATATATATATATATATATATATTTATATATATTTGCCATACAGGTTCCAACAGATATGAATCACGGTAATTTAACATGTACTCAAGGCGGACAAGTTGTTAAAGGTGGAGGCCTCTAGCGGTAGGCAGCTTCACAAGTCCCCCATTGCAGAAACCACTTCTGGCATGGCAGTATCAGTTTCTGCTAGAGGTCATTTCCTTGAATTTGTTCTCTCTCTAATCAGGATCTCCATATTCTTAATTATGGTTACTTTACACATCATGATTCTCACACTCATACATATTCTTGTGTAGATCTCCCTCTTTGTTCAACTCTGTCTCTAGATTTTATTTAGTTTGTGCTAGATGATTGGTAAGTGATCATATTCCCATTTAATTCGGTACTGCAACATATTCGCCTGTTCTCCGTCCCCCTTTTTGGTGTTTTGAGCTTGCCAAGTGAGATGTGTTCGCTTCTTTTTTTTCATCCCCTTTTAGATCCCTCAACCATTTCTACCACTGAAGATATTGTTTCATATTATACGGATTTAATGCTGGCCCTTTCAGTGGAGTCCCTCCCCGAGACTACTCACTCCTTTTCATCCAAATGTGTCCCTTGGTGGTCCAGTGATTGTGCTAGAGCCCTTCGGGTCAAACGGGCTCAATGGAGAACCTACCATCAGATGATTAATATTTAGGGCTGTCAAGCTGATTTCCTTGTGTTTAAAAGGACCAGTGCCATTTTGTGCAGGACAGTTAAAGCTGCCAGAAAGTCTAGTTCTTAATCTTATGTGTCCTCCTTTACAAATTCTATACCAATTTATGTCCTGTGGAACTATATTCGCAGAATATCATGCAAATACTCTACTCCGCCAGCCCCAGTACTTTGGGTTCATGGTACATCTGTTGCAGATTCTGCGAGGGTTGCTGATAATCTTGTGGACCATTTTAGTGAGGTTAGCAATGAATCCCATCTTGCCAGGGAGTTTCACCAATATATGCAAAGGGCTGAACGTACTCCTGTGGATTTTTCTTTCTCATCTGTTGAGTCACATAATTCTTCCTTTTCTATGTCTGAGCTTCTGTGTGGATTCCAGTCTTGTGAAAACACTTGTGAGGGCCCTGATGATACTCATTACCAGATGATAAAGCACCTTCCTTGACTGGCGTTGTTCTTTCTTTTATCGCTTTATAACCGGATCTGGACAGATGGTGTGTTCACTACTGTCTGGAGGAAGACATATTTGCATCCCTTTATAAAGCCCGGTAGGCTTGATCAGTCTTCCCAGGATTATAGACCAATTGCCCTTGTTAATTGCTTTGATAATCTCCTGGAATGGGTGGTTGATGCTCATTTGGTGTGTTATTTAAAATCTAAGTCCTCTTTCTGCTTTCCAATATGATTTTCGCAAGGGGCACAGTACTCTGGATCCCTTGATGAAGTTGGTGTTTATATTCGTCAGGCTTCTTGTCACAAGCAGTCAGTCCTTGCAGTGTTTTTTGATCATCAGGAAGCCTATGACACTACGTGGAAGTACAGTATTCTTTATATTCCAAGTAGTTTCGGGGTAGACGGTAAATTGGGTGTCTTTCTGGGTAATTTTTTGAGAGATAATTCTTTTCAGGTGCATGTTTGCAGTAGTTTATTGGCATCCATTCCACAGATGGAAGGCGTGCTAAAGGGGTGTGTTCTGAGTACGATTCTTCTTCTTGTAAAGATCAGCGGTATTGTCGCTTCTCTCCCTTCGGGGATTATGGCTCCTTATACGTTGATGACTTTGCAATTTACTTAGCCGATGCTGCTGCTTCTCGTCTCCGTTGTCATATGCAGTCGGCGATAACTGCTGCATCCACTTGGGCAACTCCTCGTGGGTTTTCGTTTTTCGCCATTTAAATCCTGTGGCATGATGTTTTCTAGACGGAGTAATATCCCACAGTCACCTCTTTATGACAGTCTTGTTACCTACCATGCTCCTACTACATTCATGGGTCTGTCTTTTGACTCTAGGTTGACTTGGTGTTCACATATAGTTGCCCTAGAAACGTCTGCTATTCAAATGCTTCAACTTCTACGAACCTTGAGCCATTTAACATGTGGCTTTGATCGTCCTCATCTTCTTCGTTTACACGTTACCGTGGGTCACTCTGCTCTTGATCATGGTTGTGCAGCTTGTCTCTGCATCCCCTCACATTCTTCACAGGTTGGATGCTGTTCATCACGAGGGGCTTTGTCTTGCTTCAGGAACATTTGGTTTCACTCCAGTTCAGGGCCAGTATACTGAAACAGGATCGTCCTCTTTGTCTCACTGTCGTGATGAATTGACCTTTCGTTATTTTTACAGACTTCATCAGTATGCCTAGTATGGTTTCCTTCCTACATCCCTTCCATCATTTCCATTCATAACCCCTGCATATCCCCTCTGGTACTTCCAACCCGTTCTTGTACGTTCCCTTTGTGGCTCATTCCCTCCCCCTAATATCTGTTAGTTCTGTTAGTCTGTCCTTCCTGCCACTAAGTCCTGCACCTCCCCATAAATTCTTCGATCCCTTTTCTCTAGTCATATGTCTAGTCATTCGTCAGCTGCTCCCATCTATACAGATGATTCAAAATCCTCCGCTGGCACTAGTTCTGCTGTTTAATTTCCCGACAGCTCATGGCAGTTACATCTTGTTATGACGCCAATATTTTCACTGCAGAAATGTATGCTCTTTTGGGTGCCATTCAATATATTTTTTCGTCTCTGATCTCATCGTTTGGTGTTTTCACGGACTCCCTTAGTGCCCTTTCTTCCCAAAGGACCATTCCCACAGCCAACCCATTGGTCATTGAAATTCAGGATTGGTTGTACAGGATTGCCACTAAAATGAAACTAGTTATCTTTAGTTGATTCCCGAGTCATGTTGGTATTGCTGGAAACGAGCAGATGGATTATCTGGCCCGGTCGGCGGTGTCTTGTATGACATCCTCCAGCTGTCTCCCGGTGAGAGACGTTTCTCCGTCAATCTCTGGCCTTCCTAAGCATCGTTGGCAAATGGAATGGTCTAATATCGCTGGTAATAAGCTGTTAAACCTCCGATTTTTCCATGGTCCTTTTCCTCGCATCTTAACAGATGGTGGAAGACTGCGTTAGCACGATTGCATTTGAGACATATATACTTTGGTTACACATGATCATCTGATGTCCGGTGAGGCACCTCCCCTTTGTTAATTTTGTCAGGTTCAACTTACTGTAGCGCATATTCTAGTAGATTGTCCTCAGTAGTCTGTAGAACGTTGTCGTGTTTTCTCTTTCATGATTTACGCCGCCCACCCTCACTGTCTGATCTCCTTGGTGAATCCTGCCTCTTTTCTGTTACCCATCTTATGTCTTTTTTATCGCGTACTCGTATGTTTCTCTCCATTTGACCTCTTTCCCTTTATAACACCTTTCAGACCTGATCGTCATAAGTGTTTTCTACCTTAGTGCCAAATAGCCATAGTTGCCTGGCAGTAGCTTGTTCATTCAATCTCTCTCTCTCTCTCTCTCTCTCTCTCTCTCTCTCTCTCTCTCTCTCCATACGTTCATGTGTGTGTGTGTGTGTGTGTGTGTGTGTGATTGAGGAATACGCATGTCCTCTTCCCTCCAGCTAAACAGGTCCAAGAGGAAACAGATCTCTCCCACATTAGAGGGAGCAGATGCAGGAGGGAAAGGTTAGTTTCCTTCATATGGGGAAACGTGGCAAGGAAAGCTACAGGTGGTTCCCCTTATAATTCAATATAAGTTCATTGGGAATGGGTAAATCTCACTATGTGGGGAAAAATAAACCCACTAGGCATTATGGAAGCCTTATCTGAAAGAAACTCTGGTTCACTGGGGGAGTAGTTCCCTGAGGTCCCAGCAGTAAAAATAATTCTTTGTGGAATAAGATCTATACTGCAGCTTCCATGTCAAAGCGAAAATGAACTTTTGAGACTATTTAAAAGCAAAGGACAATGGGGAAATAGTTCTATCTATCTATCTATTGCCAGCCGCCTCAATCCCGTACTGGATGGCCACAAACAAATCGCCTCCACGTCGCCCTATCCCCCTCCATTTCACTGCCCTGCTCCCAACTCACACCCCCTCTCTCATATACCTCTCCACCCCATCCCTCCATCTCCTCCTCGGCCTCCTCCTCCCTCCCTCATTCTCCACCTCACTCACATACACTCCCCTCGTCAGTTTCTCACCCTCCATCCTCTCCACATGGCCAAACCACCTCAGTGTGTTCCTCCTAACGCTTCCTATCACATCCACATCCACACCACAACGCTCCTTTATATCCTCATTTGTCAGCCTGTCTCTCCATGTGACTCCACAGGGTCCTCTCAAATAACTCATTTCCACAGCTCTCACTCTTGACTTGTGTCCTTCCAACAACGTTCAAGCTTCACTTCCATACATCAGAGTTGGTATCACAATATTGTCATGTAGTAACTTTTTCACTTCCATGCTCACTTCGCTGTTTCTTATCACTGCTTTCAAGGAACCAGCAACCTTTCTTCCTTGTTGTACCTTTTCAAGCACTTCACCCTCCAGACTTCCATCCTGACTCATCACACTACCCAAGTACTTAAACGTACTCACATTTTCCATTTCCTCACCACCCAACCTCACTGTACATTCACTGGCATCACCTCTCTCAAAGACCATCACTTTACTCTTCCCTACATTCATCTTTAGATTCCGTTTCTTACACACTCTCCCAAACTCATCCACCAATCCTTGCAGCTCCCCTTCGTCTTCATTTAACAACACAGCATCATCTGCAAACAACAGTACAGGGAGTTTCCAAACACTACCTTCTCTCACTAGGGCCACTCCAACATCCACTGCCCTACCTTGTACCTCTTTTATTACCACACCCATGTACAGGTTTAACAACCATGGAGACATGACACATCCCTGTTTCAATCCAACCTTCAAAGAGAAAAATTCACTCAGTTCACCATCCACAAGCACTGCAGCCTTAGCACCATCATACATACTCTTCACAGCATTCAGCAACTTCCCACCTACTCCATATATTATTAATACTTTCCACAAATCTTGCCTATCTGTCATGGGGGGCTGTGAATTTGTGGATTAGGAATGCTGGATGATACGTGATAATAGAGACAAGGAATTGACCTGTGAAAATCAAGCAGTAAGTTTTACTTTATGCCGGCTTACTTCGCCGATTCTCTAAAAACGATAATTTATGAATTTTCTCAAAAGTACACAGCAGAGACTAATTATTCATGAGTGCTGTTTGTAGTACTGTTAGCCTCTCGAGAAAGTGACTCCACCCCTGAGAATCAATAACTAATGCTAATAATAATAAACAGGTTCTTGCCGGTGCTTAAGTCCTGGCTGGCACAACGGATTTAAGTTTGATACAAAAGAACTGGCCTAAGTACCAGTTATGAATATTGTAAAGAGTTTATGCAAACTAGGAGCGGCAACTAAAATAAGCTTAATGTGGAGAAATAAAACACGAGTCTAATTACATTAAGCTCAAGGAAAAGAACTGTAAATTTATTGATTACAATAAAATAAATTTACGTTACATGAATCTCAAAATGAATTCAAGAGAATACACTCACTCGCTCATTCAAAAGAAACTTAAGCCTACAAAAACGAACAGAAATACTGGTGAGTGGAGGGGAGCCGAACTGGTAGTCTGGGTGCCTGCGTGATTAATACCAAACGCTGCTATTCGCTAAGCCCGCTTCGCCAATTCACCGTGTAGGTGGAGATTCAGGAACTCGCTGTACAATGGAGGCACTGCTCTATGCTGGGCACAATCGATCCTATCCTCGAGGCGACTCAAAGCTGACTAACTTCAAACGGGGAAAAGAGGTAGGGGCTGGCCGTGTTTGCCGGATGTAGGCGTGGCCTAACTCAATGGTCAACGGAAAGAAAGTGAACGATATAGGCTCACAATAAATCACTCGGTGAAAGCACTAATGTCGTGGATAAGAATGGTCACTTGTGAAACAGTGACAAATGTTCTGAAAACCATCCCGATCGAAGTGAATACGAGGATGTTTGAACTAAGTGATGCCCAGTGGGAATTCCACTAGAGTTCGTGGTTTTCTCATCACAGTACAGTGTCACGAATTTATATAAATACGCTCGCACTAATTCGTGACATTACACCACATCAAAATCAAATTTTTCTTCAGAAAAATTTTCGATATACATACATATAAATCCTAACTCAGTCACACAAGATTCACACTGTGGTGTGTGTACTATCCTGCTACAGGAGAAAATCGCAGTCGTCAATGAGCGAAAAAAAAAATCGTATTTACGTTAATAGAAACTTGAGGAAAAAACTCTGTGACAACGGTGAAAAATCCTGTACTCAGGTCAAACTGAGCGAAAATTTCGCTACATTTACATTAACAACTAATTGTTATGTAGCGTGATGTATGTAATACACGGTGTAGCTGTGACAGTTGTGGTGTAACTGTGCCTGCGTGTAAAATTATATAATACAAATCAATAGTAAATCGAGACAATGAGGCAGAAGAGAAGAGGTGGCAGCATGCGGCAAAGACGATTAGTTGATCTGCACAATAATATTGCTACACCCTTCAGCTGCACCTGCGAAAGCAATCAAGGTGGAGCATCTAAAGAGTCAGTGCATCAAACAGTTTTTATTAAATTGCAATTTCTCTCTCTACCTAGCAGTCAGTATATGTACTACAAAAAGTATGCCCTAGCCGAAAATTTTAAGTGACAGCCAAGCTTTGTACATTCGAGGTTGCCATTATTTTCGTATTGGATACATTATTAACCAGGAAACGCGGTCCCAGGACAGAATCTCAAAGGACCCTATAGTTTATGGGTTACACCCTAAACCTACATTAACCAGGAAATGTGGTCCCAGGACAGAATCTCAATGGACCCTTATAGTTTATTGGTTAAACCCTAAACCTACATAATTATTAACCAGGAAACGTGGTCCCAGGACAGAATCTCAAAGGACCCTTATAGTTTACTGGTTAAACCTAATTCTACACTTATGATTAATATTGGCAAGCTGAAAATCCTTGCGCAATCTCGGGCAGGTCACGTTTTAATACCCACCGTGGGTGTGAACACTCATGTGGATAATGTGCATTCTCCGGGAATCCTCAGAGAGGCCCACAGCTTGAGACACCACAAGGTAATTCAAACACAGCCTCGGGTTGCCTCTGCGGGGTTCTCGAACTTCCCCCTTAACCTACGGTACATATATGTACAGGCCCTGGACATAATGTGTCCTGTGGGACCAAAGGGCAAGACATCAAGTCTGCACCCGCATCACCACTGACCTCTCTCTCAACTGACTCAGAGATTATGGGTGTAGACTCAAACGGCACAGGAAAGACATGTCTCTGATTGGTGGTACATTGACACGCATTGCAGGAACGCACAAAGCTATCTATTTCTGGTCCCATTCCTGGCCAGAAAAAGTCAGCATGGATACGGCCGTGGGGTTTCCTTTTGCCCATGTGACCTCCTGAGGCTGAACAATGACCCCATTCTAACATTGCTTGGCAAAACTTAGCAGGAACGACAAACTGCAGTCGAACCTTGCCCTGGGTTGTTCGTGACTCACGGTAGAGCCGTCCTTGTTTACGAAGGAACTTGGTTTGATCTCCCCGTGAATACTTTACCACTCTACCCTTTTGTTTCTTCTGCACAGCAGCAAATGTTGGGTCGGAATGTTGTTCTTGAACAAAATCTTGGCTACAAATCAGATCTCGCAGCGATGCAATGGTTACCGGGGTGACACTGTTCGGAGGCTTGGCAATGGCTCATGTTACTGCAGCCAAAGTCTGAGTAGCGTCATCTACTGTGCAACTATACTTGGCACCTGATATGTTGCCTATTATTAGGTCAAACAAAGGTTCTGGCATGACAACTGCGACTGTCGTACCAGTGTAAAATGGAGATGCCACCTGGATACATGCCTCAGGGAACAATCTCACTGATCCATCAATAAGCTGAGCTTGGATCTGTCGACCTGTGTACTCCTCAGGCCAAACTAGACTCTGCCTGACAGAGCAACCTGAGGAACCATTGTCTCCCACAAACCCTGGCTGAACAAGGAAGGCACTGTTACCTGTGGGAGGGGCGGAGGAGGAAGCAGCCAGCCACTGATGTGGCTGCTGAATGAATGATGCGGCAAACACAGTGCCCTGAGAATTAGATACCTGAGGGGTCGTACTCACCATCTGGGGAGATGAAGTGCTGACCACCTGTGGCAAAGGGTTCACTATCGATAGGGGACTAGTGAACTGTGGGGAAGTACCCGTACTGCTAGTGACAACACCACTATGCTGCTGTTGAGGAATGAAGGCTGCATTCGCCTCCTGCCTCCGATACACTGGGGTTGGTGTTGAAAAGGACAGTCCCGACGGTCAATTGCATGGCTGATACTGCTGCTGGTTGGGGCTTGGCCATTATTCTGAGAACGGCTTTGATGCTGGGGTTAAGTCTGAGACGGTTTCCCAGATTTGTCAGCTTTCCTATTCCAGGTGTGTTGCTTACGAGTTTGATACCCGTACACAGTGAAGAATGCATCAGCCTTCTTCACCATTTGGCTGCCATCCCTTACCTGGCAGATGTTAAGCTGAGCCTATGATAAGCTCAGCAGGCCACGACTTTTCTAGCTGCATGCGCACCATAAGGTCAATTATCCCCTCTCGTTTGGGAGGAGTTTCATCTTTCTCCATCAACTCATCTAAGTAAGCAGTAAGCTCATCGAGGAACTGAACAGCAGTCTCCTTTTCTTGTAGATGCGCCCTCATAAACTGACTCCTGGCATCGTCAACCGTGAGACCGTATGCTTTGATGAGTGCGGCCTTCATCATCTCATACGTGAGATTGTCTCCACGAATTCTGTGGAGAATATTGAGGGCAGGGCCCTCAAACAGGCTAAGAAACTGGAGCCGCTTAACTGCCTCATCCAGCTGAGCAATGTCTTCGAAATGAACTATGAATGGCTCGATTCGCTCACCTTCCTTGTATGGAGGAAGCTTGATGTGTGGGGTCGTCAGAACATGTAGGGAGAGCGCTCGTGGAGCCTGGGTTAGCTGCACCAGATGTGTCTGAAGCCAAGGAGTTTTGCATGAGCTTCAGATCTCAAGTTCATGTTTCTCACATGCCTCGCACTTGGCACGTTCATGTTCTTGTTGTTCTCGCTCGTATTCATGTTCCCTCTCGCATTGTTCTCGCTCGTGTTCGCGTTGTTCTCGCTCGTATTCACGTTCTCTCTCGCATTCCTCACGCTGAATTCAACGCTCTTCATGAGCATCATTCTCACGTTGCTGCTCATAACTAAACCGAGAGAGCACATATTCTTTTATTTGTTGGGGATCAATAAGCCCCATATCTTTGGCTTCCTGTACATATATATTAAGAGCCATAATGCTGACTCAACTAAGGCTGAGTAGACTAAAGACTGAGTACGGCTGCTATTTTGCAGAGAAATGTCAATAATCAAAAGTAAAGAATTTAGGCACAGGTTGGTGGTGCCCAGTTTTATCTAATTAAACTGGTAAAGAAAGATAATTAGAAAAAATGCAACTAACTGGGAAAACTATTACGTAAAATTTGTAGAAATGAATCAATGACCACCAGTAAGATAGTGCCTATAGACTTTAACCTGTACAATCCCCCTGTCGGCATGGTGCCGACAGAACAAGTCTCGAGTAATCCCAGCGACGTGATGGTGCCGACAGCAAAATTTGAGCACTTTAGCACGTCTCTAACTGCTTCAATGTAGCTAATTTTTTGCTAAGGAGTAGCTTAATGTATTGGCAACATTGTGCTCAAGCACTTGTAGCAATGAGTTTGGTTCTGCATGGCTGGGTAACATCAGTGTGCCACTGTCCAGCACAGTGTTAGAATGTCACGGAAGTCACGCCATTTTTCCTTCTCATTGGGCTGGAGAAGGCGTTTGAAACTGTCACATGGACCCTCTGTCCCTTCATTTAGTGATTCTATAGATGAGGTAGACCTGGATGACTCTTCTGGGGAGGAATATGAGCCAGTGGAGAAGGATACTGAGAATGGGGATTCCCCCATTCTCCTCCCCCGTTCTCTCTCATCCCGCCCAGCTGGGTGGGAAAACGTAGTTCACGGCTTGGGAAACTGGGCTAGAAACAAGATGGACAGCCATCCTGCACTTATTTCTCCTATAAGGGGTACTTTTTATGGCTCTTCCTTGATTTATATGTCCTTTTGGATTGTTTTATGCAAAAAAAATTTTTCCCATTTTTGGTCCGCGATTGGTTGGATAAAAAATTGTAAAAATGCCTGGGTTGGTACGGGTTAATGATAAATACCTAGGTGTGAGTGAGTGAGTATTATCTTGTTAATAACTTTAGAGCTAGGACTTAATATCCTGGAATGAGGTCACCAGATGTCAAGGGGGGATGTGAATTTGTGAATTAGAAATGCTGGATGATACTTGAAAATAGAGACAAGGAATTGACTTGTGAAAATCAAGCAGTAAGTTTTACTTTATGCCCGCTTACTTCGCCAATTCTCTAAAGACGAGAATTTATAAACTTTCTCAACAGTACACAGCAGAGACTAATTACTCACGAGTGCTGTTTGTAGTACTGTTAGCCTCTCGAGAAAGTGACTCCACCCATGACAATCAATAACTAATGCTAATAATAATAAACAGGTTCTTGCCAGTGCTTAACTCCTGGCTTGCACAACGGATTTATGTTTGATACAAAGGAACTGGCCTAAGTACCAGTTATGAATACTGTAAAGAGTTTATGCAAACTAGGAGCGGCAACTAAAATAAGCTTAATGTGGAGAAATAAAACACGAGTCTAATTACATTAAGCTCAAGGAAAAGAACTGTAAATTTATTGATTACAATAAAATAAATTTACGTCACATGAATCTCAAAATGAATTCAAGAGAATACTCTCACTCGCTCATTCAAAACGTATTTAAACTTAAGCCTACAAAAACGAACAGAAATACTGGTGAGTGGAGGGGAGCCGAATGAGTAGTCTGGGTGCCTGCGTGATGAATACCAAATGCTGCTATTCGCTAAGCCCGCTTCACCAATTCACCGTCTGGATGGAGATTCAGGAACTCACTGTACAATGGAGGCGCTGCTCTACGCTGGGCACAAACGATCCTATCCTCGAGGTGACTCAAAACTGACTAACTTCAAACGGGGAAAAGAGGTAGGGGCTGGCCGTGTTTGCCGGATGTAGGCGTGGCCTAACTCAACGGTCAACGAAAAGAAAGTGAACGATATAGGCTTACAATATATCACTCAGTGAAAGCACTAATGTCGTGGATAAGAATGGTCACTTGTGAAACAGAGACAAATGTTCTGAAAACCATCCCTTATCGAAGTGAATACGAGGACGGTTGAACTGAGTGATGCCAAATGGGAATTCCACTAGAGTTCGCGGTTTTCTCATCACAGTACAGTGTCACGAATTTATATAAATACGCTGGCGCAAATTCGTGACACTATCCACCCTGTCATATGCTTTCTCCAAATCCATGAAATCCGCATACAACTTCCTTCCCCTCTCTAGAAACTTATCCACTAAAGATCTAAGAATGAATATCTGATCTACACAACCTCTTCCCTTCCTAAAGCCTCCCTGTTCTTCTCCAACTAATTCCTCTGTTATCTCCCTAACTCTGTCAATAAGTATCCTACCATACACTTTTCCTATTATACTAAGAAGACAAGTGTCCACACACTTCTTTTTCCCCTTTTCATTTGTACAAGGGAACAATTATACCTGACTTCCAATCCTCTGTGACTCTGCCTTCTTCCCAGGCCAATCTGCACATCTTCCACATCCATTCTGCTACTATCTCTTCCCCATGCTTCAGCATTTCACCACACACTCCATCAATTCCTGGGGCTTTCCCCAATTTGACTTTCTTCATTGCTTCCACAACTTCTATCCTACAGGTTTCTTCATGTCTTCTCACCTTCCTCGTTCTCCCAGCCATTCCCCAGCCACTTATACTCGCATTACTTCCATACTCTGTGTTCAACAATTCCTCAAAATGTTCTCTCCATCTGCTCACTTTTTCTCCTTTCTCAACTAGTAATCTACCATTTTTACCTTTGACTTCCCTGCTAACGTCATTGCCACCCTGTCTAACTCTCTTCCCCTCCTTCCAGAACATTTTCTTACAGTCCCTCCACTTTACACTCAAATTCCTTCCAAATTCCTCATCCACTCTCTTCTCACTCTCTATTACTAATCTTTTCACCTTTGTCTTCCTTTCTATATATAACTGTCTCTTCCGCCTCTCAACATCTTCCACGCCCCCATTTCTCATGCATTCATTGTATGCTTTCTTCTTTTGTGCCACAGCCTGTCTCACCTCTTCATTCCACCATGCTGTTCCTTGCACCCCCTTCCATCTTCTCTTCACCCCTTACACCACATCACATGCTGCACATATGTCTTCTGTGAATATCATGCACACACCTTCCACTTCCCTCATCTGCTCCAATTCATGTTTACCCAATCGTTCCTCAACTTCTCTCTTATGTTCTGCCTTTCTCTCATCCTCCTGTAACCTTTCCACTCCCCTTGCAACTACTCCTTCTTCCCGTCCTTCCCTTCCTCTATTTCTCCATCTTACTTAGATCTTGATTCTGGCCACCACCAAGTAGTGGTCAGAAAGTCCACTCCCCCAACCTCCATAAGCTCATGCATCCATTACACATCTTCGCATCTTTTCATCTACACACACATAATCAATCATTGCCTTCCATTCATTCAGTTCTCCACCCACCCTTTTCATCATTCGCCATGTTTACCTGTGGATCATTTTGTGCCTGAAGAGGGTATTGGTTATCACCAACCCCCTCCCAGCACAAATGTCCACTAACGCACTGCCATTCTCATCTCTCAGCAGGCACACCCCATTCACCATCTATTCCATCCATCTTCACATTCCCTACTTTATCATTCATATCACGATCAAAAACACTCTCTCATTCCTTCCAAACTTTTCCATGCACACTTCCACATTTGTCCAGAACTCTTCTTGCACTCTGCTTGCACGATCTTGCGTTGGTGCATACACGCACAAAATTGCCCACATTTGTATTCCAACTTTCGATCTTACTCACACAATCCTTGACCCAACTGATCCATACTCTCTTATGTTCTTCTTCCATCTTTTACCGACAACAGTACACACTCCTTTTTCCCTCTCATTCTCACCTACTCCTGCACATATACCCCATCCATACTTCCATTCTCTCACACTCTCTCCTCTCCATTTAGTTTCAGTTACTCCACGTACATAGTTGTAAGTGGAAATTGAAGTCTTCTAAACAAGGTGGACAGGTGGAGAAGGAGAGATGAGGAGCAAGGCCGTTGAGTGGAGAGGAAGGGCGGGAGATGGGAAGAGATACTTTAATGTTTTGGAGTTGGAGAGGGAGAAGGGAGGGAGCAAGGGAGGGGAGCAATGAGTTAGGTGGAGGGGGAGTGAGAAGGGCAAACGGGAGGGGCGAGATAGGTATGGTGGAGGGCAAGGGAGGAAAGGAGGAGGGGGGGGATGTGGGTATGGTAATAGGGGGAGGACGTAAGAAGGAAGAGTGTATCGTAATTTTTAGAGCAGTGTACATATGTTATAATTAACTGAATTAGTCAGGATTGTTTCTATGTTCTTGCTTTGCTAGGGTTCCAGTACAGGTTTGGGTGGAATGAATCTGGTGGATGAGTGGGGTTCGAATGAATGGGTGGGATGGGGGGCTGAACGGGGTTGGGTAAGAAAGGTAGTTGGGCATGTGAATGGCCGGGTGGGTCGGTGGGAGGAGTGGATGGATAAGAATGAGTGGGTTCCCAGTGTAGGGTACGTGGGCTGGCTAGGTGAGTATTCAGGGGGAGGAGGTGGGAGGATCGGGTGAGTGGATGTGATGAATGGCATTCGTGGTTGGGGACAGCTGGTGGCCTGGGACGGTGGGCAAGAATGGTCATCAGAAAGTGGGTCACCATTTTTTTTTTTATGCGAGGAAGAAGGAACCAAAGGCCGCGAGCCCGCAATTGTTGTTCCTTCCATGAGAAAAACAAAATACAAGAGAGCCAAATTCAAGATCCGATCATTTCGAGATGCCTGGACACACTGCGTTTGAAAGACTGGAGATCATAGGAAGCAGGAAATACAGACAGAGGGAGAAAGTTCCAGAGTTGACCCATTGCATAAATGAAGGACTGGGAATAACGGTTAACTCTTGCATTAGAGAGTTGGACAGAAAAAGAATGAGAGTTTGCTGCTAGACGGGTGCTATGCACCCGTCATAGAGGTGCAGGAATGCATGCAGAGAGTTCAGAGGAGCAGTGACCATTGAAGTAGCGATAGAAAACAGATAAAGATGCAACAGTGCGACAAAGAGACAGAAGTTGAAGGGAGTCAGTAAAAGAAGGAGAGTTAATGAGATGAAAAGCCTTTGATTGCACCCTATTGAGAAGAGCTGTACGTGGGGAGCCTCCCCACACATGAGAGTTGTACTTCAAACAGGGACGGTTAAAACCCTGTATAGAGTCAACAATTGTGCAGGAGTAAAGAAGGAATGGAGTCGGCTTAGCACACCTAATCTCTTGGAAGCAGATTTTACAAGAGATATAATATGATCTTTCCAAGATAAGTCCAGAGTAAATGAAACCCCAAGCATGTTCAAGGATGATACAGGATTAAGCTGAATAATACTGAACATTAGTGGGTATACCTGAGGAAGATTATGTCGGGATGATAGGTGTAAAAACTGAGTCTTTGATGCACTAAAAACAACCAGATTATTTTTACCTCAGTCAGAGATACAAGCCAAGTCAGACATTAGGGGTGCCATAGCATCATCCCTTGTTTGTTGAAGTAACCGCTGAGATGGACGTTGTGGGATCCGAATGGAAAGGTGAAGGGTGGAGTCATCAGCATAAGAGTGCATTGGGTTAGATGTACAGCTTAGAAGGTCATTGATGAATAAAAGGAAGAGAGTTGGTGATAGGACAGAGCCCTGAGGAACACCACTGTTGACAGATCTAGGAGAAAAACAATGGCCGTCTACAACAGCGGCTATAGATCGACCAGAAAGGAAGCTAGAAGATGAAGGCATAGATAGAAACTGTAAGAGGGAAATTTGGAAATTAAAGATTTATGCCAGACTCGATTGAAAGCCTTAGAGATGTCAAGTGCAATGGCAAAGCTTTCGCCAAAGTCTCGAAAGGAGGATGACCAGGAGTCTGAAAGGTAGGTGAGAAGATTGCCAGTGGAGCATCCCTGACGGAACCTATACTGACGATCGACAAAAAGGTTGTGACAGGAAAGATGCTTTAAAATTTTTCTATTAAGAATTGACTCGAAAACTTTTGAGATACAGGATGTTAACCCGTCACGTCCTGAGCTATTTTGCACCTCCGACATCCTCCATTCCCGAGCTATTTTGGAAAAAATTTTTTTGGCTAAAACCTCCGCTTTTGGTGAGACGCATTGAAAATTCATAGAGAAATCACTCACTTGAGGTTTAAATGACTCGATACAGGTAGCAGTACCTCCTTACCTTACTGGGTTTTCTATCAGGCTGGCTCCAAAGAAAACGAGTTCTGTGGGAGGGAAACTATTCCACACCACTCATAAACAGTGTTTATTTATTTATTTGGTACAAATTTATATGTAGTATGAGAGTATATTGGTTTTCAAACAGTAATATAGGCATGATAAACATTGTTTCACTCACTAACTCATCAGCATACCTGACCTTTTTTGGCGACATTACCTGATCAACATTTCTGACTGTTTCTTCCTCTAATGCTATGTAAACTTTGTCTTTCACATTGTCATTGATTGGGGAATCACCCTGGCTCTGAATGTCTTTATTGGCGAGGTCACTGGTAACAGGTGAATTGCCGAGACAATGACGTGCGGGGGGGGGGAGGTTATGCGGTGTAAGGCATTGTCCCTGCCTGGCATCTTGCAGAGGAATAGAGGAAGGTGTCCCGTGTATACATATGAAAAATCATGCGCGAAAATTGAAAATTGTGCAAATTATGAACCTTGCAATTGCACGATGTACCAGTACGTCAACGGGACTAGCTGTGACAAAATGTTGCGACATACCCATACATCGATGGGATGCCTCGGGTTAAAGCAATTGGACGATAGTTAGAGGGTTGGGAATGGTCACCCTTCTTTGGGACTGGCTGAATGAGAGCAAACTTCCAGCAAGAAGGAAAGGTACAAGTTGATAGACAAAGGCAAAAGAGCTTCCCTAGGAAGGGTGTAAACACAGAACCACAGTTCTTGAGAAAAACAGGAAGGACTCCATCAGCTCCATATGCCTTATTAGTATTGAGGACAGCAATGGCAGAAAATACATCTGCTGAAGAAATTTTAATGTCAGCCATGAGGAAGTCAGCTGGGGGAAGTGATCGAGGAACAGCACCGGAATTGTCTAAGGTGGAATTGGAGGAGAAAGCTGAGCGAAGAGATCGGCTTTATCAATAGAAGAAATAGCTACAGAGCCATCAGAGTAGAAAAGAGGAGGGAAGAATGAGGTAAAGTTGTTAGAAAGGTTTTTGGCAAGGTGCCAGAAGGAACGGGAAGAATTCGAGTTGGAGAGTTGGGAGCATTTAGTACGGAAGAAGTTATTTTTAGTAGAGTGAAGAACAGACTTAGCACGATTCCTGGCAGAAACGTATAAAAGATGTGATGCAGGGGTGGGTTGGCTCCGATACCTTTTATAGGCCCTCTCCTTGTTGTGGACAGCATTAGAACAAGCGTGATTAAACCAAGGCTTTCTTGCATTAGTCAGAGGATATGACAAAGGAATGTATGCTTCCATGCCGGAGAGTATAACATCAATAATGTGCAAGGCACATGCAGATGGCTCCTGGCCATGGAAGCAATAATCATTCCAGGGAAAATCAAAGAAGTACTGCCTGAGGGCCTCCCAATCCACAGCTCCAAAGTGCATCCCTTTATAAAGCCCGGTAGGCTTGATCAGTCTTCCCAGGATTATAGACCAATTGCCCTTGTTAATTGCTTTGATAATCTCCTGGAACGGGTGGTTGATGCTCATTTGGTGTGTTATTTAAAATCTACGTCCTCTTTCTGCTTTCCAATATGATTTTCGCAAGGGGCACAGTACTCTGGATCCCTTGATGAAGTTGGTGTTTATATTCGTCAGGCTTCTTGTCACAAGCAGTCAGTCCTTGCAGTGTTTTTTGATCATCAGGAAGCCTATGACACTATGTGGAAGTACAGTATTCTTTATATTCCAAGTAGTTTCGGGGTAGACGGTAAATTGGGTGTCTTTCTGGGTAATTTTTTGAGAGATAGTTCTTTTCAGGTGCATGTTTGCAGTAGTTTATGGGCATCCATTCCACAGATGGAAGGCGTGCTAAAGGGGTGTGTTCTGAGTACGATTCTTCTTCTTGTAAAGATCAGCAGTATTGTCGCTTCTCTCCCTTCGGGGATTATGGCTCCTTATACGTTGATGACTTTGCAATTTACTTAGCCGATGCTGCTGCTTCTCGTCTCAGTTGTCATATGCAGTCGGCGATAACTGCTGCATCCACTTGGGCAACTCCTCGTGGGTTTTCGTTTTTCGCCATTTAAATCCTGTGGCATGATGTTTTCTAGACGGAGTAATATCCCACAGTCACCTCTCTATGACAGTCTTGTTACCTACCATGCTCCTACTACATTCATGGGTCTGTCTTTTGACTCTAGGTTGACTTGGTGTTCACATATAGTTGCCCTAGAAATGTCTGCTATTCAAATGCTTCAACTTCTACGAACCTTGAGCCATCTAACATGTGGCTTTGATCGTCCTCATCTTCTTCGTTTACACGTTACCGTGGGTCACTCTGCTCTTGATCATGGTTGTGCAGCTTGTCTCTGCATCCCCTGACATTCTTCACAGGTTGAATGCCGTTCATCACGAGGGGCTTTGTCTTGCTTCAGGAACATTTGGTTTCACTCCAGTTCAGGGCCAGTATACTGAAACAGGATCATCCTCTTTGTCTCACTGTCGTGATGAATTGACCTTTCGTTATTTTTACAGACTTCATCAGTATGCCTAGTATGGTTTCCTTCCTACATCCCTTCCATCATTTCCATTCATAACCCCTGCATATCCCCTCTGGTACTTCCAACCCGTCCTTGTACGTTCCCTTTGTGGCTCATTCCCTCCCCCTAATATCTGTTAGTTCTGTTAGTCTGTCCTTCCTGCCACTAAGTCCTGCACCTCCCCATAAATTCTTCGATCCCTCTTCTCTAGTCATATGTCTAGTCATTTGTCAGCTGCTCCCATCTATGCAGATGATTCAAAATCCTCCGCTGGCACTAGTTCTGCTGTTTAATTTCCCGACAGCTCATGGCAGTCACATCTTGTTATGACGCCAATATTTTCACTGCAGAAATGTATGCTCTTTTGGGTGCCATTCAATATATTTTTTCGTCTCCGATCTCATCGTTTGGTGTTTTCATGGACTCCCTTAGTGCCCTTTCTTCCCAAAGGACCATTCCCACAGCCAACCCATTGGTCATTGAAATTCAGGATTGGTTGTACAGGATTGCCACTAAACTGAAACTAGTTATCTTTAGTTGGTTCCCGAGTCATGTTGGTATTGCTGGAAACGAGCAGATGGATTATCTGGCCCGGTCGGCGGTGTCTTGTATGATATCCTCCAGCTGTCTCCCGGTGAGAGACGTTTCTCCGTCAATCTCTGGCCTTCCTAAGCATCGTTGGCAAATGGAATGGTCTAATATCGCTGGTAATAAGCTGCATTCTGTTAAACGTCCGATTTTTCCATGGTCCTTTTCCTCGCATCTTAACAGATGGTGGAAGACTGCGTTAGCACGATTGCGTTTGAGACATACATACTTTGGTTACACATGATCATCTGATGTCCGGTGAGGCACCTCCCCTTTGTTAATTTTGTCAGGTTCGACTTACTGTAGCGCATATTCTAGTAGATTGTCCTCAGTACTCTGTAGAACGTTGTCGTGTTTTCTCTTTCATGATTTACGCCCCCCACCCTCACTGTCTGATCTCCTTGGTGAATCCTGCCTCTTTTCTGTTACCCATCTTATGTCTTTTTTATTGCGTACTCGTATGTTTCTCTCCATTTGACCTCTTTCCCTTTATAACACCTTTCAGACCTGATCGTCATACATGTTTTCTACCATAGTGCCAAATAGCCGTAGTTGCCTGGCAGTAGCTTGTTCATTCAATCTCTCTCTCTCTCTCTCTCTCTCTCTCTCTCTCTCTCTCTCTCTCTCTCCATACGTTCAGTGTGTGTGTGTGTGTGTGTGTGTGTGTGTGTGTGTGTGTGATTGAGGAATACGCATGTCCTCTTCCCTCCAGCTAAACAGGTCCAAGAGGAAACAGATCTCTCCCACATTAGAGGGAGCAGATGCAGGAGGGAAAGGTTAGTTTCCTTCATATGGGGAAACGTGGCAAGGAAAGCTACAGGTGAGTTCCCCTTATAAGTCAATATAAGTTCATTGGGAATGGGTAAATCTCACTATGTGGGGAAAAATAAACCCACTAGGCATTATGGAAGCCTTATCTGAAAGAAACTCTGGTTCACTGGGGGAGTAGTTCCCTGAGGTCCCAGCAGTAAAAATAATTCTTTGTGGAATAAGATCTATACTGCAGCTTCCATGTCAAAGCGAAAATGAACTTTTGAGACTATTTAAAAGCAAAGGACAGTGGGGAAATAGTTCTATCTATCTATCTATTGCCAGACGCCTCAATCCCGTACGGGATGGCCACAAACAAATCGCCTCCACGTCGCCCTATCCCCCGCCATTTCACTGCCCTGCTCCCAACTCACACCCCCTCTCTCATATACCTCTCCACCCCATCCCTCCATCTCATCCTCGGCCTCCTCCTCCCTCTCTCATTCTCCAGCTCACTCACATACACTCCCCTCGTCAATCTCTCACCCTCCATCCTCTCCACCTGGCCAAACCACCTCAGTGTGTTCCTCCTAACGCTTCCTATCACATCCACATCCACACCACAACGCTCCTTTATATCCTCATTTGTCAGCCTGTCTCTCCATGTGACTCCACAGGGTCCTCTCAAATAACTCATTTCCACAGCTCTCACTCTTGACTTGTGTCCTTCTAACAACGTCCAAGCTTCACTTCCATACATCAGAGTTGGTATCACAATATTGTCATGTAGTAACTTTTTCACTTCCATGCTCACTTCGCTGTTTCTTATCACTGCTTTCAAGGAACCAGCAACCTTTCTTCCTTGTTGTACCTTTTCAAGCACTTCACCCTCCAGACTTCCATCCTGACTCATCACACTACCCAAGTACTTAAACGTACTCACATTTTCCATTTCCTCACCACCCAACCTCACTGTACATTCACTGGCATCACCTCTCTCAAAGACCATCACTTTACTCTTCCCTACATTCACCTTTAGATTCCGTTTCTTACACACTCTCCCAAACTCATCCACCAATCCTTGCAGCTCCCCTTCGTCTTCATTTAACAACACAGCATCATCTGCAAACAACAGTCAAGGAGTTTCCAAACACTACCTTCTCTCACTAGGGCCACTCCAACATCCACTGCCCTACCTTGTACCTCTTTTATTACCACATCCATGTACAGATTTAACAACCATGGAGACATGACACATCCCTGTTTCAATCCAACCTTCAAAGAGAAAAATTCATTCAGTTCACCATCCACAAGCACTGCAGCCTTAGCACCATCATACATACTCTTCACAGCATTCAGCAACTTCCCACCTACTCCATATATTCTTAATACTTTCCACAAATCTTGCCTATCTGTCATGGGGGGCTGTGAATTTGTGGATGAGGAATGCTGGATGATACGTGATAATAGAGACAAGGAATTGACCTGTGAAAATCAAGCAGTAAGTTTGACTTTATGCCGGCTTACTACGCCGATTCTCTAAAAACGATAATTTATGAATTTTCTCAAAAGTACACAGCAGAGACTAATTACTCATGAGTGCTGTTTGTAGTACTGTTAGCCTCTCGAGAAAGTGACTCCACCCCTGAGAATCAATAACTAATGCTAATAATAATAAACAGGTTCTTCCCGGTACTTAAGTCCTGGCTGGCACAACGGATTTAAGTTTGATACAAAAGAACTGGCCTAAGTACCAGTAATGAATATTGTAAAGAGTTTATGCAAACTAGGAGCGGCAACTAAAATAAGCTTAATGTGGAGAAATAAAACACGAGTCTAATTACATTAAGCTCAAGGAAAAGAACTGTAAATTTATTGATTACAATAAAATAAATTTACGTTACATGAATCTCAAAACTAATTCAAGAGAATACACTCACTCGCTCATTCAAAAGCTAATTAAACTTAAGCCTACAAAAACGAACAGAAATGCTGGTGAGTGGAGGGGAGCCGAACTGGTAGTCTGGGTGCCTGCGTGATTAATACCAAACGCTGCTATTCGCTAAGCCCGCTTCGCCAATTCACCGTGTAGGTGGAGATTCAGGAACTCGCTGTACAATGGAGGCACTGCTCTATGCTGGGCACAATCGATCCTATCCTCGAGGCGACTCAAAGCTGACTAACTTCAAATGGGGAAAAGAGGTAGGGGCTGGCCGTGTTTGCCGGATGTAGGCGTGGCCTAACTCAATGGTCAACGGAAAGAAAGTGAACGATATAGGCTCACAATAAATAACTCAGTGAAAGCACTAATGTCGTGGATAAGAATGGTCACTTGTGAAACAGTGACAAATGTTCTGAAAACCATCCCGATCGAAGTGAATACGAGGATGGTTGAACTAAGTGATACCCAGTGGGAATTCCACTAGAGTTCGTGGTTTTCTCATCACAGTACAGTGTCACGAATTTATATAAATACGCTCGTGCTAATTCGTGACATTACACCACATCAAAATCAAATTTTTCTTCAGAAAATTTTTCGATATACATACATATAAATCCTAACTCAGTCACACAAGATTCACACTGTGGTGTGTGTACTATCCTGCTACAGGAGAAAATCGCAGTCGTCAATGAGCGAAAAAAAAACTCGTATTTACGTTAATAGAAACTTGAGGAAAAAACTCTGTGACAATGGTGAAAAATCCTGTACTCAGGTCAAACTGAGCGAAAAGTTCGCTACATTTACATTAACAACTAATTGTTATGTAGCGTGATGTATGTAATACACGGTGTAGCTGTGACAGTTGTGGTGTAACTGTGCCTGCGTGTAAAATTATATAATATAAATCAATAGTAAATCGAGACAATGAGGCAGAAGAGAAGAGGTGGCAGCATGCGGCAGAGACGATTAGCTGATCTGCACAATAATATTGCTACACCCTTCAGCTGCACCTGCGAAAGCAATCAAGGTGGAGCATCTAAAGAGTCAGTGCATCAAACAGTTTTTATTAAATTGCAATTTCTCTCTCTACCTAGCAGTCAGTATATGTACTACAAAAAGTATGCCCTAGCCGAAAATTTTAATTGACAGCCAAGCTTTGTACATTTGAGGTTGCCATTATTTTCGTATTGGATACATTATTAACCAGGAAACGCGGTCCCAGGACAGAATCTCAAAGGACCCAATAGTTTATGGGTTACACCCTAAACCTACATTAACCAGGAAATGTGGTCCCAGGACAGAATCTCAATGGACCCTTATAGTTTATTGGTTAAACCCTAAACCTACATAATTATTAACCAGGAAACGTGGTCCCAGGACAGAATCTCAAAGGACCCTTATAGTTTACTGGTTAAACCCCAAACCTACATTATCATTAACCAGGAAACGTGGTCCCAGGACAGAATCTCAAAGGAACCTTATAGTTTACTGGTTAAACCTAATTCTACACTTATGATTAATATTGGCAAGCTGAAAATCCTTGCGCAATCTCGGGCAGGTCACGTTTTAATACCCACCGTGGGTGTGAACACTCATGTGGATAATGTGCATTCTCCGGGAATCCTCAGAGAGGCCCACAGCTCGAGACACCTCAAGGTAATTCAAACACAGCCTCAGGTTGTCTCTGCGGGGTTCTCGAACTTCCCCCTTAACCTACGGTACATATATGTACAGGCCCTGGACATAATGTGTCCTGTGGGACCAAAGGGCAAGACATCAAGTCTGCACCCGCATCACCACTGACCTCTCTCTCAACTGACTCAGAGATTATGGGTGTAGACTCAAACGGCACAGGAAGGACATGTCTCTGATTGGTGGTACATTGACACGCATTGCAGGAACGCACAAAGCTATCTATTTCTGGTCCCATTCCTGGCCAGAAAAAGTCATCATGGATACGGCCGTGGGGTTTCCTTTTGCCCATGTGACCTCCTGAGGCTGAACAATGACCCCATTCTAACATTGCTTGGCAAAACTTAGCAGGAACGACAAACTGCAGTCGAACCTCGCCCTGGGTTGTTCGTGACTCACGGTAGAGCCGTCCTTGTTTACGAAGGAACTTGGTTTGATCTCCCCGTGAATACTTTACCACTCTACCCTTTTGTTTCTTCTGCACAGCAGCAAGTGTTGGTTCGGAATGTTGTTCTTGAACAAAATCTTGGCTACAAATCAGATCTCGCGGCGATGCAATGGTTACCGGGGTGACACTGTTCGGAGCCTTGGCAATGGCTCATGTTACTGCAGCCAAAGTCTGAGTAGCGTCATCTACTGTGCAACTATACTTGGCACCTGATATGTTGCCTATTATTAGGTCAAACAAAGGTTCTGGCATGACAACTGCGACTGTCGTACCAGTGTAAAATGGAGATGCCACCTGGATACATGCCTCAGGGAACAATCTCACTGATCCATCAATAAGCTGAGCTTGGATCTGTCGACCTGTGTACTCCTCAGGCCAAACTAGACTCTGCCTGACAGAGCAACCTGAGGAACCATTGTCTCCCACAAACCCTGGCTCAACAAGGAAGGCACTGTTACCTGTGGGAGGGCCGGAGGAGGAAGCAGCCAGCCACTGATGTGGCTGCTGAATGAATGATGTGGCAAACACGGTGCCCTGAAAATTAGATACCTGAGGGGTCGTACTCACCATCTGGGGAGATGAAGTGCTGACCACCTGTGGCAGAGGGTTCACTGTCGATAGGGGACTAGTGAACTGTGGGGAAGTACCCGTACTGCTAGTGACAACACCACTATGCTGCTGTTGAGGAATGAAGGCTGCATTCGCCTTCTGCCTCCGATACACTGGGGCTGGTGTTGAAAAGGACAGTCCCGACGGTCAATTGCATGGCTGATACTGCTGCTGGTTGGGGCTTGGCCATTATTCTGAGAACTGCTTTGATGCTGGGGTTAAGTCTGAGACGGTTTCCCAGATTTGTCAGCTTTCCTATTCCAGGTGTGTTGCTTACGAGTTTGATACCCGTACACAGTGAAGAATGCATCAGCCTTCTTCACCATTTGGCTGCCATCCCTTACCTGGCAGATGTTAAGCTGAGCCCATGATAAGCTCAGCAGGCCACGACTTTTCTGGCTGCATGCGCAGCATAAGGTCAATTATCCCCTCTCGTGTGGGAGGAGTTTCATCTTTCTCCATCAACTCATCTAAATAAGCAGTAAGCTCATCGAGGAACTGAGCAGCAGTCTCCGTTTCTTGTAGATGCGCCCTCATAAACTGACTCCTGGCATCGTCAACTGTGAGACCGTATGCTTTGATGAGTGCGGCCTTCATCATCTCATACGTGAGATTGTCTCCACGAATTCTGTGGAGAATATTGAGGTCAGGGCCCTCAAAGAGGCTAAGAAACTGGAGCCACTTAACTGCCTCATCCAGCTGATACAGCTGAGCAATGTCTTCGAAATGAACTATGAGTGGCTCGATTCGCTCACCTTCCTTGTATGGAGGAAGCTTAATGTGTGGGGTCGTCAGAACATGTAGGGAGAGCGCTCGTGGAGCCTGGGTTAGCTGCACCAGATGTGTCTGAAGCCAAGGAGTCTCGCATGAGCTTCAGATCTCAAGTTCATGTTTCTCACATGCCTCGCACTTGGCACGTTCATGTTCTTGTTGTGCTCGCTCGTGTTCATGTTCTCTCTCGCATTGTTCTCGCTCGTGTTCGCGTTGTTCTCGCTCGTATTCACGTTCTCTCTCGCATTCCTCACGCTGAATTCAATGCTGTTCATGAGCATCATTCTCACGTTGCTGCTCGTAACTAAACCGAGAGAGCACATATTCTTTTATTTGTTGGGGATCAATAAGCCCCATATCTTTGGCTTCCTGTACATATATATTAATAGCCATAATGCTGACTCAACTAAGGCTGAGTAGACTAAAGACTGAGTACGGCTGTTATTTTGCAGAGAAATGTCAATAATCAAAAGTAAAGAATTTAGGCACAGGTTGGTGGTGCCCAGTTTTATCTAGTTAAACTGGTAAAGAAAGATAATTAGAAAAAATGCAACTAACTGGGAAAACTATTACGTAAAATTTGTAGAAATGAATCAATGACCACCAGTAAGATAGTGCCTATAGACTTTAACCTGTACAATCCCCCTGTCGGCATGGTGCCGACAGAACAAGTCTCGAGTAATCCCAGCGACGTGATGGTGCCGACAGCAAAATTTGAGCACTTTAGCACGTCTCTAACTGCTTCAATGTAGGAAATTTTTTGCTAAGGAGTAGCTTAATGTATTGGCAACATTGTGCTGAAGCACTTGTAGCACTGAGTTTGGTTCTGCATGGCTGGGTAACATCAGTGTGCCACTGTCCAGCACAGTGTTAGAATGTCACGGAAGTCATGCCATTTTTCCTCCTCATTGGGCTGGAGAAGGCGTTTGAAACTGTCACATGGACCCTCTGTCCCTTCATTTAGTGATTCTATAGATGAGGTAGACCTGGATGACTCTTCTGGGGAGGAATATGAGCCAGTGGAGAAGGATATTGAGAATGGGGATTCCCCCATTCTCCTCCCCCGTTCTCTCTCATCCCGCCCAGCTGGGTGGGAAAACGTAGTTCACGGCTTGGGAAACTGGGCTAGAAACACGATGGACAGCCATCCTGCACTTATTTCTCCTATAAGGGGTACTTTTTATGGCTTTTCCTTGATTTATATGTCCTTTTGGATTGTTTTATGCAAAAAAAATTTTTCCCATTTTTGGTCCGCGATTGGTTGGATAAAAAATTGTAAAAATGCCTGGGTTGGTACGGGTTAATGATAAATACCTAGGTGTGAGTGAGTGAGTATTATCTTGTTAATAACTTTAGAGCTAGGACTTAATATCCTGGAATGAGGTCACCAGATGTCAAGGGGGGATGTGAATTTGTGAATTAGAAATGCTGGATGATACTTGAAAATAGAGACAAGGAATTGACTTGTGAAAATCAAGCAGTAAGTTTTACTTTATGCCCGCTTACTTTGCCAATTCTCTAAAGACGAGAATTTATAAACTTTCTCAACAGTACACAGCAGAGACTAATTACTCACGAGTGCTGTTTGTAGTACTGTTAGCCTCTCGAGAAAGTGACTCCACCCATGACAATCAATAACTAATGCTAATAATAATAAACAGGTTCTTGCCAGTGCTTAACTCCTGGCTGGCACAACGGATTTATGTTTGATACAAAGGAACTGGCCTAAGTACCAGTTATGAATACTGTAAAGAGTTTATGCAAACTAGGAGCGGCAACTAAAATAAGCTTAATGTGGAGAAATAAAACACGAGTCTCATTACATTAAGCTCAAGGAAAAGAACTGTAAATTTATTGATTACAATAAAATAAATTTACGTCACATGAATCTCAAAATGAATTGAAGAGAATACTCTCACTCGCTCATTCAAAAGCTATTTAAACTTAAGCCTACAAAAACGAACAGAAATACTGGTGAGTGGAGGGGAGCCGAATGAGTAGTCTGGGTGCCTGCGTGATGAATACCAAATGCTGCTATTCGCTAAGCCCGCTTCACCAATTCACCGTCTGGATGGAGATTCAGGAACTCACTGTACAATGGAGGCGCTGCTCTACGCTGGGCACAAACGATCCTATCCTCGAGGTGACTCAAAACTGACTAACTTCAAACGGGGAAAAGAGGTAGGGGCTGGCCGTGTTTGCCGGATGTAGGCGTGGCCTAACTCAACGGTCAACGAAAAGAAAGTGAACGATATAGGCTTACAATATATCACTCAGTGAAAGCACTAATGTCGTGGATAAGAATGGTCACTTGTGAAACAGAGACAAATGTTCTGAAAACCATCCCTTATCGAAGTGAATACGAGGACGGTTGAACTGAGTGATGCCAAATGGGAATTCCACTAGAGTTCGCGGTTTTCTCATCACAGTACAGTGTCACGAATTTATATAAATACGCTGGCGCAAATTCGTGACACTATCCACCCTGTCATATGCTTTCTCCAAATCCATGAAATCCGCATACAACTTCCTTCCCCTCTCTAGAAACTTATCCACTAAAGATCTAAGAATGAATATCTGATCTACACAACCTCTTCCCTTCCTAAAGCCTCCCTGTTCTTCTCCAACTAATTCCTCTGTTATCTCCCTAACTCTGTCAATAAGTATCCTACCATACACTTTTCCTATTATACTAAGAAGACAAGTGTCCACACACTTCTTTTTCCCCTTTTCATTTGTACAAGGGAACAATTATACCTGACTTCCAATCCTCTGTGACTCTGCCTTCTTCCCAGGCCAATCTGCACATCTTCCACATCCATTCTGCTACTATCTCTTCCCCATGCTTCAGCATTTCACCACACACTCCATCAATTCCTGGGGCTTTCCCCAATTTGACTTTCTTCATTGCTTCCACAACTTCTATCCTACAGGTTTCTTCATGTCTTCTCACCTTCCTCGTTCTCCCAGCCATTCCCCAGCCACTTATACTCGCATTACTTCCATACTCTGTGTTCAACAATTCCTCAAAATGTTCTCTCCATCTGCTCACTTTTTCTCCTTTCTCAACTAGTAATCTACCATTTTTACCTTTGACTTCCCTGCTAACGTCATTGCCACCCTGTCTAACTCTCTTCCCCTCCTTCCAGAACATTTTCTTACAGTCCCTCCACTTTACACTCAAATTCCTTCCAAATTCCTCATCCACTCTCTTCTCACTCTCTATTACTAATCTTTTCACCTTTGTCTTCCTTTCTATATATAACTGTCTCTTCCGCCTCTCAACATCTTCCACGCCCCCATTTCTCATCCATTCATTGTATGCTTTCTTCTTTTGTGCCACAGCCTGTCTTCATTCCACCATGCTGTTCCTTGCACCCCCTTCCATCTTCTCTTCACCCCTCACACCACATCACATGCTGCACATATGTCTTCTGTGAATATCATGCACACACCTTCCACTTCCCTCATCTGCTCCAATTCACGTTTACCCAATCGTTCCTCAACTTCTCTCTTATGTTCTGCCTTTCTCTCATCCTCCTGTAACCTTTCCACTCTCCTTGCAACTACTCCTTCTTCCCGTCCTTCCCTTCCTCTATTTCTCCATCTTACTTAGATCTTGATTCTGGCCACCACCAAGTAGTGGTCAGAAAGTCCACTCCCCCAACCTCCATAAGCTCATGCATCCATTACACATCTTCGCATCTTTTCATCTACACACACATAATCAATCATTGCCTTCCATTCATTCAGTTCTCCACCCACCCTTTTCATCATTCGCCATGTTTACCTGTGGATCATTTTGTGCCTGAAGAGGGTATTGGTTATCACCAACCCCCTCCCAGCACAAATGTCCACTAACGCACTGCCATTCTCATCTCTCAGCAGGCACACCCCATTCACCATCTATTCCATCCATCTTCACATTCCCTACTTTATCATTCATATCACGATCAAAAACACTCTCTCATTCCTTCCAAACTTTTCCATGCACACTTCCACATTTGTCCAGAACTCTTCTTGCACTCTGCTTGCACGATCTTGCGTTGGTGCATACACGCACAAAATTGCCCACATTTGTATTCCAACTTTCGATCTTACTCACACAATCCTTGACCCAACTGATCCATACTCTCTTATGTTCTTCTTCCATCTTTTACCGACAACAGTACACACTCCTTTTTCCCTCTCATTCTCACCTACTCCTGCACATATACCCCATCCATACTTCCATTCTCTCACACTCTCTCCTCTCCATTTAGTTTCAGTTACTCCACGTACATAGTTGTAAGTGGAAATTGAAGTCTTCTAAACAAGGTGGACAGGTGGAGAAGGAGAGATGAGGAGCAAGGCCGTTGAGTGGAGAGGAAGGGCGGGAGATGGGAAGAGATACTTTAATGTTTTGGAGTTGGAGAGGGAGAAGGGAGGGAGCAAGGGAGGGGAGCAATGAGTTAGGTGGAGGGGGAGTGAGAAGGGCAAACGGGAGGGGCGAGATAGGTATGGTGGAGGGCAAGGGAGGAAAGGAGGAGGGGGGGGATGTGGGTATGGTAATAGGGGGAGGACGTAAGAAGGAAGAGTGTATCGTAATTTTTAGAGCAGTGTATATATGTTATAATTAACTGAATTAGTCAGGATTGTTTCTATGTTCTTGCTTTGCTAGGGTTCCAGTACAGATTTGGGTGGAATGAATCTGGTGGATGAGTGGGGTTCGAATGAATGGGTGGGATGGGGGGCTGAATGGGGTTCGGTAAGAAAGGTAGTTGGGCATGTGAATGGCCGGGTGGGTCGGTGGGAGGAGTGGATGGATAAGAATGAGTGGGTTCCCAGTGTAGGGTACGTGGGCTGGCTAGGTGAGTATTCAGGGGGAGGAGGTGGGAGGATCGGGTGAGTGGATGTGATGAATGGCATTCGTGGTTGGGGACAGCTGGTGGCCTGGGACGGTGGGCAAGAATGGTCATCAGAAAGTGGGTCACCATTTTTTTTTTTTAATGCGAGAAAGAAGGAACCAAAGGCCGCGAGCCCGTAATTGTTGTTCCTTCCATGAGAAAAACAAAATACAAGAGAGCCAAATTCAAGATCCGATCATTTCGAGATTCCTGGACACACTGCGTTTGAAAGACTGGAGATCATAGGAAGCAGGAAATACAGACAGAGGGAGAAAGTTCCAGAGTTGACCCATTGCATAAATGAAGGACTGGGAGTAACAGTTAACTCTTGCATTAGAGAGTTGGACAGAAAAAGAATGAGAGTTTGCTGCTAGACGGGTCCTCTGCACCTGTCATAGAGGTGCAGGAATGCATGCAGAGAGTTCAGAGGAGCAGTGACCATTGAAGTAGCGATAGAAAACAGATAAAGATGCAACATTGCGACAAAGAGACAGAAGTTCAAGGGAGTCAGTAAAAGGAGGAGAGTTAATGAGATGAAAAGCCTTTGATTGCACCCTATTGAGAAGAGCTGTACGTGGGGAGCCTCCCCACACATGAGAGTTGTACTTCAAACAGGGACGGTTAAAACCCTGTATAGAGTCAACAATTGTGCAGGAGTAAAGAAGGAATGGAGTCGGCTTAGCACACCTAATCTCTTGGAAGCAGATTTTACAAGAGATATAATATGATCTTTCCAAGATAAGTCCAGAGTAAATGAAACCCCAAGCATGTTCAAGGATGATACAGGATTAAGCTGAATAATACTGAACATTAGTGGGTATACCTGAGGAAGATTATGTCGGGATGATAGGTGTAAAAACTGAGTCTTTGATGCACTAAAAACAACCAGATTATTTTTACCCCAGTCAGAGATACAAGCCAAGTCAGACATTAGGGGTGCCATAGCATCATCCCTTGTTTGTTGAAGTAACCGCTGAGATGGACGTTGCGGGATCCGAATGGAAAGGTGAAGGGTGGAGTCATCAGCATAAGAGTGCATTGGGTTAGATGTACAGCTTAGAAGGTCATTGATGAATAAAAGGAAGAGAGTTGGTGATAGGACAGAGCCCTGAGGAACACCACTGTTGACAGATCTAGGAGAAAAACAATGCCCATCTACAACAGCGGCTATAGATCGACCAGAAAGGAAGCTAGAAGATGAAGGCATAGATAGAAACTGTAAGAGGGAAATTTGGAAATTTAAGATTTATGCCAGACTCGATCGAAAGCCTTAGAGATGTCATGTGCAATGGCAAAGCTTTCCCCAAAGTCTCGAAAGGATGATGACCAGGAGTCTGAAAGGTAGGTGAGAAGATTGCCAGTGGAGCATCCCTGACGGAACCTATACTGACGATCGACAAAAAGGTTGTAACAGGAAAGATGCTTTAAAATTTTTCTATTAAGAATTGACTCGAAAACTTTTGAGATACAGGATGTTAACCCGTCACGTCCTGGGCTATTTTGCACCTCCGACACCCAATCCCGAGCTATTTTGGAAAAAAAAAATTTTTGGCTAAAACCTCCGCTTTTGGTGAGACGCATTAAAAATTCATAGAGAAATCACTCACCTGAGGTTTAAAATACTCGATACAGGTAGCAGTACCTCCTTACCTTACTGGGTTTTCTATCAGGCTGGCTCCAAAGAAAACGAGTTCTGTGGGAGGGAAACTATTCCACACCACTCATAAACGGTATTTATTTATTTATTTGGTACGAATTTATATGTAGTATGAGAGTATATTGGTTTTCAAACAGTAATATAGACATTATAAGCATTGTTTCACTCACTAACTCATCAGCATACCTGACCTTTTTTGGCGACATTACCTGATCAACATTTCTGTCTGTTTCTTCCTCTAATGCTATGTAAACTTTGTCCTTCACATTGTCATCGACTGGGGAATCACTCTGGCTCTGAATGTCTGTATTGGCGAGGTCACTGGTAACGGGTGAATTGCCGAGACAATGACGTGCGGGGGGGGGGAGAGGTTATGCGGTGTAAGGCATTGTCCCTGCCTGGCATCTTGCAGAGGAATAGAGGAAGGTGTCCCGTGTATACATATGAAAAATCATGCGCGAAAATTGAAAATTGTGCAAATTATGAACCTTGCAATTGCACGATGTACCAGTACATCGACGGGACTAGCTGTGACAAAATGTTGCGACATACCCATATATCGATGGGATGCCTCGGGTTAAAGCAATTGGACGATAGTTAGAGGGTTGGGAATGGTCACCCTTCTTTGGGACTGGCTGAATGAGAGCAAACTTCCAGCAAGAAGGAAAGGTACAAGGTGATAGACAAAGGCAAAAGAGCTTCCCTAGGAAGGGTGTAAACACAGAACCACAGTTCTTGAGAAAAACAGAAAGGACTCCATCAGCTCCATATGCCTTATTAGTATTGAGGACAGCAATGGCAGAAAATACATCTGCTGAAGAAATTTTAATGTCAGCCATGAGGAAGTCAGATGGGGGAAGTGATCGAGGAACAGCACCGGAATTGTCTAAGGTGGAATTGGAGGAGAAAGTCTGAGCGAAGAGATCGGCTTTATCAATAGAAGAAATAGCTACAGAGCCATCAGAGTAGAAAAGAGGAGGGAAGAATGAGGTAAAGTTGTTAGAAAGGTTTTTGGCAAGGTGCCAGAAGGAACAGGAAGAATTCGAGTTGGAGAGTTGAGAGCATTTAGTACGGAAGAAGTTATTTTTAGTAGAGTGAAGAACAGACTTAGCACGATTCCTGGCAGAAACGTATAAAAGACGTGATGCAGGGGTGGGTTGGCTCCGGTACCTTTTATAGGCCCTCTCCTTGTTGTGGACAGCATTAGAACAAGCGTGATTAAACCAAGGCTTTCTTGCATTAGTCAGAGGATATGACAAAGGAATGTATGCTTCCATGCCGGAGAGTAAACATCAATAATGTGCAAGGCACATGCAGATGGCTCCTGGCCATGGAAGCAATAATCATTCCAGGGAAAATCAAAGAAGTACTGCCTGAGGGCCTCCCAATCCACAGCTCCAAAGTGCCACAGACAACGTTTCTTTCGAGGGTCCACAGGCCGTACCGGAGCGATACGACAGGTTAAGGTGATAAGGTTGTGATCGGAGGAGCCCATTGGAGAGAAACGATTACCAGTGTAAGCAGAAGGATTAGTAGTAAGGAAGAGGTCAAGTATGTTGGAGCTCTCTCCAAGGCGGTTAGGGATACGAGTAGGGTGCCGTACAAGCTGCTCTATGTCATTTAGGATAGAAAAGGTGTAGGCTAGTTCACCAGGTTGATCAGTGAAAGGAGAGGAGAGCCAAAGGTGTGGTGAACGTTGAAATCTAGAATGGAGATTTCAGAGAAAGGAGAAATGGACATAATGTGTTCCATCATAGAAGTAAGATAGTCAAATTATTTTTGATAGCAGAATTAGGAGATAAGTAAATGGCGCAGATATATTTAGTCAGAGAATGACAGGAAAGCCGAAGCCAGAGTGTAGAGAATTCAGAAGTATCGAGATTAGGAACACGAGAACAAAATAGGTTGTTTTGTACATATAAACAACATCCACCTTTGGCTTTGAAATGAGTATTGAGAAAGTAGGATGATACAGAAAAGGGTTTGCTGTCAGTTGCCTCAGACAGCTGAGTCTCAGTTAGAAAATGAAGGTGAGGTTTAGAGGAGGAGAGGTGGTGCTCAACAGAGCGATAGTTAGAGGAAAGGCCGCGAATGTTGCAGAAATGAAGAAGAAGAGAGTCAGACAGTGGTTCCAGGCAGCTCAAGTCGTCACCGGGAGAGGGGCGGAAGGTGTGGGCATTTATGGTCCCCCCCCCTGGGGACTCCGAGGCCACGTGCAGTGCTGCCATGATTTTTTAATTTTGGGAAAGGAAGTGAAGCGTGTACTGCGCACGTAGTTTGGTGTTGATAGTTAGAGAAACTTGTATTGGAGAGCATGGTGGCCTACTTTCTGTGTTACTGAGTGAGTGGGCTCAGTGGGTTGCCAGGGTGGCTGAGAAGATTGTGTTGTCAGGGTGCCTTAGGTCGGTGGCTAAGTTGATGGACTGAGTGGCTGGATGGGTTCAGGGTGGGTTGGTGAGTGGGTGGGTGTGTTGGGTGGCATTGTTAGGTGACCTTGGTGGGTGGCATTTGGAGGTGGGCAGGGTGGATGGCCGGGATTAGTGGACTGGGGTGGCTGGGCAGGCTGAGTGGCCTGGGCGGGGGTCGGTGGGTTGTGTTGGATGGGCCGAGTGGTATGTGAACAAGTTTAGGCCTATAGGTGGATGAGTGGATGAGTGGATGGATGGATATGTGGCTAGCCAGATGACAAGGCAGTTGAGGGACTAATACTACTAGTATCCATGTAACTTGCCACTGTTGCTTGTATTTTAGTATATCGATGAGAAGACGTTGGATAAATATTTGGAAACCAAACTCAATATATTGGGGTAATTCTTTTGAACTCTACTATATTTTCAATATAATTACTTCTCACAAAACTGAAGGTTGATCTATGCACCTACTGTAATAATACACCTAGCAGTAGGATAAATGAAAGTAATATTATCTGTGGAAAGACGGAAGAATGAGCGAAGCTTCAAATCCTCAATCAATCAGTCTGACAAATCATTGTGTTGGTGGGAGAAGGGAAGGGGAGCTGGAGGGTAGTGTGTGATTAACATGCCCTCTAGTGGCAGACTACCCTGTCCCCCTTATTAGTGTTCACGTCTGTACTGAAAACCTGAATGGCAGCATCTCCGAAAAAATTATAATACTGAGACTGAAAGGTAGCACCTACACGGAAGAAAAAGGGGGATATATAGTACATATTTAGGAGATTAATAGCCCGGAGTTCTGAAACTGTGGATTACGACCCTTCCATGGGGTCGCCAGATGAATTCTGGGGGTCGTGAGATGATTTCTGGAGTGTGAAAAACGTAATGAAGGAGTTGACCAGTTTCCGGTATATATTGTGTCCAAATTAATGTGTAATCGATTCTTAAATTTACGTTTATACAACATTTCATATATATAACACACTGGACTCTGATGATAGTAGGCATAGTGCAAGTCTCTTTACTTATGGCAATGTGGCCATTAACGGTAGCATTTTTTTTTTTTAATAACGGGTGCATGATTCGTCAATTAAACGTACCTGTATTGACAAAATTGTTATATTGCACTATACAAAGTAGCTATGGCAGTTTTCTCAACATCTCATATAGGAATTTTATATACGCTACTCTCATATTTATATTTGCTAATGATAAAATGGGGAGCCACAATACAGTAGATACCCGACGAATAATGTACTGTACCTTGTTCAAAACTGAGACTTCTCCCTCGACCCTCCCACTTCAGTGCCTCAACATCTCCATTATTCTTGCACGTTCATCATTTTTTTTTATGCAAAGATCTATTGGCATTCAACCGGATTGGCAGGCTCTCGAAAACGCATAGTCAATTCGAAAAAAAATAAAACTTGTATTTCTGAAAGTTAGCCTGGTTTCCGTTAACACTTGAGCAGATGAGGTCTAATTAACAGCACCTATGCTTTGAGGCGAGTGTCTGGTATTTGAACGTAGTACTTGACATTTTGGTTTCGATTCCAGTGAAAGTTGCACCTGTCCACGGCAACGCAGTGCAAAAGACGCATGAATCGATAGTGAGAGTTTATGAGGTGCCGCGTCTTTGTGCTTAGTATCTGTGCACAATTTTTGCAAGTAATTATGTCTGCAGTATGGGCAGGAGACTAATCCTTATATCATTAATCAATAAGAAGGAAGCAGATAATAAAAGCTTCTCTGAAGTAACCAATAACGTTGACTTATAAAGGTAAGCTACTTTTAATTCAAATTAGGGACACGGCAAACTAAGTGGTCAGGCCCTGCAGACTAACCAACAGTAGAAGTGTAGGAAACGCCAAGAGCATTTCACACAATAGTGCTTTATGATTAACGAAATGCCTCACCTGCAGGACTCGGAAGTTCTTGCATGATATATAAAGCTCGATAACATAAAAAGATATCTACACAGTATCGGACAGGCTGATAAACCAATAGAATAGACGTGTGTGTGTGTGTGTGTGTGTGTGTGTGTGTGTGTGTGTGTGTGTGTGTGTGTGTGTGTGTGTGTGTGAATCGAAGGACACAAAGTAGCAAGTCTCAACTAATATTTTTTGCGGGGTCCCGGACTAAATAAGCCTGAGAACCACTGCATTACCCTACACTAAGCTAGCCATGTACTTATATTATTGGTGAGTAATAGGAAAAGAGTCGGTGAAAGAATTAGGCTCTGACAAATGAACCGTTGATAACATTAGAAGGTGAACGTCTACAGCTGCAGATGTAGTATGATCAAACAGGAAATTGACAGAAAAGGATATTTAAGGACTGAATCCGTTCGGGGGTAGCTTGGAAGTTAACCCTTCAGTCAAATAACGTATTTCTAATTTTATTCCCGCTACATTCAGATCTGTTCTAAGCCTAGTAAAAGTTTCAAACGGTTGAAAGAATAAAATAGCAAGTACATCATCAAAGTGAAGTGGTTAAAGATTAGTACCAGACTCAGTCAAAGCCCTTTGAAATGTCTAGGCATTCTTGTTCTCTAATTTCTGTCTACTGGTATTTTTCTTAATGCTCCTTGCAACCATCCTTATCTCTCCAGTTCTACTATTGAGGGTATTTTTCTTGTCAGTCTGCAGTGCTGCAAGGTATGAAGAACGTGGTACTTTCTCCTTAAGTGTAAATCCTAACGACACCAAAGCCAGGAAAGCGATTGCATAGGTTTGCGACTGATGGGTGTATCCTCCCGTAATGGAAGTAATATAAAAATGTAAGAGATGTGCCACGAAGAAGGATTAATGTAATATCCTTTCCCGTGCCGCAGATCCCTTAATAGTGCATAACATTCTAGTGACATGTAGCACGATCGTTCATGAAAAAATAAAGGCACTATGTACCACATAATATGAGCAACTTTGTTTAGATGCGATAGTGACACTTTATGTTAATAAACATATAAAAAAAGAAAAAAGATTCAACCAGTAAAAGCTGGTATATAATAATCCTTTTTAAAGTCAAAAAAAGATGAGCCAAAAATATGACCTTATACCATAGAGACAGCAGTGACTTCCTACAGATATTAATTTTATTAACTATGAATTCACATTTATGCATTTTCTCTAATGAACTCAGTCCAAACACCAGAACTTTCTGATCACTCTAACTTACCCATCACTTGACTGTGGCTGTCCTTCAGGTGACTAACCCACCACACCTCTGAGCTAAGAGAATTAAAAAAAGAAAGAAAAAAGCCGCAGATATTTCCTTTCTCCAGATAAACACCTAATTCTGATCCACTTAAAGCAGATAAATACGGCCTTATCCTCACCTCAGACAGATATATACACACATACACTAAGATACATCATACGGTTCAGTTTTCTTTCGAAATCACTGAAGTACCCTTGTACTATATATGTATGTTGTAAACTATAGCAAATAAAACACAAGCTAAAAGACAAGAGCTAAGTCTGATGATGTCCCTAGGTGATTGTTTGGAACTTTTTCAACAAAATTCTTCGGCACATTGTATCTAAAAGAAAAGTGATTGTGCCAGGAAATGACAGACTAAGAAAGATACAGACTGCCAAGTCAGTTTACATCCTTTCACACCCCATCAAGTTCATCGGGATGCCTCACTGGTTATTTTCTGGCGTTTCTCTTAGATCTCTGGTCATCCTTACTGCGGGATTTTAGTGAGAACTTCCGGCTACGCATGACCTTCCAAACGCCTCTAAGAAAGCCCGGTGCAAAAATATATTTCTTAGACTGTCCTTCTACGGTTGTTATTCCGCTTTCTGTGCCATAATCTGAATTTTCATCTGCGGTCCTTCTATAGCAGATGTTTTAGACGGCTCCCGTTCTTTTAAATCTATCAACACGAGTTCTCCAGGTTCTGTCCTTTAGCTTACTCTTTCCCTATTAGGAGAGAGAGAGAGAGAGAGAGAGAGAGAGAGAGAGAGAGAGAGAGAGAGAGAGAGTGTGTGTGTATACGTACTACGAAATGAGTATGAATTTAGTGTCCGCTAAACTCTCAACTGATAGGACTATTGAAGAATGTAAATAATCAAAGGAAGTTAAAGAAGAGAAAAATGACCTAAGATCAAAAAATGAGTGTATGAGGGGTGAACAACAGTTTACCTATAAGGCTGACGGCTGAGAAGAGCGATCCAAGTATTAGCAAGGTTTGGTCTCGGACTCCAAGGCAATGGCTGATGACACCACACAACAGCTTGCAGACCAGGTTGCATACACCCACCACCGAGAGGCAGAAGGCAGATTCTTGTTGGGTGTATCCTGCGCTCTCCATGGCAAATGGTACAAGTGCCCAGATGTTGAAAAAAGTAACAACATTCAATTCCCATATGATCGCCATAAGTAATACACCTGGTGACTTGATGAAACTGAAATACTCACAAGATGACTTAAAAACTCTTTTAAGTGAGGAGGAAATGCCCTTGTTTGTGTTGGATGCTTGCGTCTGTGTGACTGTCTCGAAGTATGTGCAAGTGTTGGCAGGGTGCAGGTGGACTGGCCGGACAACCAAGGCAGCCGCACTACAGTTGAGGACCAGCGCACCAGTGAGAAGAGTGGCACCACTGAACCCGTATTCCCCCTGAAGATAAGTCAGCATTGGTGGCACCAGCATCTGACTGGTGCACACGCCAGACATCACTATAGAATTAGCAATGCTCCTCCACCGATTGAAGTATAAGGGAATCGCCAGGTATGCAAAGCCGTCCAAAGCTTCAACAGGTCCAGCTGAAAGGAAAACAAAAACTTAAGTTCGTCACTACGGCTAAAATAACTGGAGCAAATATGATATGCCTCGTAGGCTAAGGTTCGAACTAATTTTCACTTTCGAACCTTAACCTACAGGGCATATCATACTTGCTCCACTTATTTTAACCTTAGGGGAGAACTTAATTTTTTTTCTTGAACTGCTTTTCAATGAATGGATTTCCCTATTGCTTTATTGATATTCACATTGGAAAAATACTGAGAAGACAAAAACTATATATGTACTGTACTGTAGTAAGTAATGTATAACTAAATTAGATGAAAGAAGATTTAAGTAAGCAATATATTAAGCGAAGTTAACTTGCTGTCAGTTTCTTGAAATAAAACGTTAAAATCACTGGAAAACCACTGCTTTCCTCTTCTTGCAGGACTAGTTTATAATCCACCTTGTCTGTTACAAGAAGCTCTGTTTTATATCCTCTTTTTTTCTGCATGTTCCTTACCAAACTAAGGTGGGAACTGTGTGTGTGTGTGTGTGTGTGTGTGTGTGTGTAACTTACAGGTCATTAGGCTGGTGGAGCCTACTGGCCGCGTGGGTGGATGGGCTGATGAGTGGGTGGGTGGGTTGACAGGCAGGGTTGGGGATCGGAGGGGTGGCATTATGGGTGCATGGATTGACAGATAGAGTGGGTGGAGTGGATGAACAGTAGGGTGGATTGTTTTTACATTTTGTTTGAAATTCAAAATCCAGCAGTGCTCGAAAGTTGTGTTATCACGAGAAAAAGAATCACAGCAAAATCAGACTTTTCTGCAACAATATCTTGTGCCCCCCCAACGAACTAAAAAAAAAAAAAAAGAAAAGAAAAAGTCAAGCCAAGAAACATGGTATTTCCGGGATTTATTTAAACTACAAACCAGCCATAAATCATATAACAATAGTTATAAATGTCCTAATTTGCATCCTTAACACAAAGAAAAATACTGCTTAATATTAAATAATAATTTTGTTCTGCCTCTCCAGCTTAGGAATTATTAAATTTTCATAAAATTTAACCATTTTTCAAAATATTCCTAAAAATCACAAAAGTTAAAAAGATGATCTTAATAGTTAAAAATGCGATGTATGACTGCATGAATGACTGCGTGTAAGGTCTCAGTACTCTAGTATAACATCTTCTACATCTCCCAGATGGCATCATGTCATACAGTGCATATCCTACATGCCTAAGGGCCATTATTATTATAATTATTATTTTTTTCATTATACATGAGTCCTCTCTTTCTTTCACTTTCAGTCAGTTTTCAGTCATCTGTTACTGAAGTAACGTTTCACAAGTTTGCCTCCTACATACAGCTCGGACTGAACTGAATGCTGGGCAAGGATGACGTCCCAAGAAACAAGACTTTCGATTCTGTGTCCAATTTTTGGGACACCAAACGATTTAAATATGAACTATCTTCCAACATATAATGATGTAGTGAGATTCTATCAATTTGTACCGCAGAATTTGAAGACATCTAAAAAGGAGCAAATATAATATTATTTGAGATTAATGTCTTCACCATTTCTAAGGTAGAAGCTGTGTGGCAGAGAACTTCCATTCCAACGGCCTCTGATGAGCGTGTTTTGCAGATGCTGAAGAGCCATCACAACAAATACAAATACTACAGAAACCAGCAAAAGGAAGGAAGAACGTTCAAAGTTATCAAGAGAAAGTTCAATCTTTTCAAGAAGATTCTCAGGACAGACTATTTGATGTTGCTGCTTGACAGTGTAAGGACTCCAAGAACTGCAAGTGTGAGGAGAGAAGAGTGCCACAAATGGACCGAGAATTTTTAATGGACCAGAGAACGAAAAGAACAATGGGTACTGGATTTTTGGATACTACCACAACTAAGAGAAATGTAAAATGGTTGAATAGAAAACAACCCACACCTGATCTCGGTTCAAGCAATGACTTGCGTGAAATTGAACTGTACTGCAGCACAAGTTCAGCAAATGAAAACAATGAAGATGATTTTTCTCAACAACTTCCTACTAGAGCAAAACAAGAACTGAGAGGAATTGCAGTTAAAGAAGCCTGCGATCTCTTGCCATTGCGTTTAATGGTGGTGTATTATCTGATGAAGCTGCTGCTTCTGTGGCAAGTGCTGTGCTAGACGACCTTGGTATGATAGATCAGACATAAGGAGTTATTGACAGAAATGAAATATGAAGAGCACGTAGCTACAACAGCAAGAACTGAAATTCAGATACAAGAAAAGGCAATTCAACCACACATTAGCATCTTCTTTGATGGCTGTAAAGATAAAACACTAATGACTGAAAGAGCAGGAAGAACACAAAGTAAGAGCACAGTGAACAAAGAATACATCACTATTTTGCAAGAGCCATCTTCAAAGTACTTAGGGCATGTCTATCCATCCTCAGAAACTGCCGAAAATATCGGTACGGAAATGTTAGACTTCTTGCACTCAGATAAAGTTGACACATCAAAGATAAGGGCAATAGGTTGTGATGGAACAGCGGTAAATACAGGACCAAAGGGTGGTGTGGTAGTGCTAATGGATAGAGAACTGAAAAGACCACTGCAATGGGTCATTGGCCTGCTTCACGCTGATGAATTTCCTCACGGCATTTGATCATTGTAATAGATGGACCAACAACTGGGCCTAGAGGATACACAGGACCAATTGGAAAGCTGCTTATAAACTGTGAAAAATTTCCTGTTGTGAATTTCACAACTGTTGAAACAAAAGACATTCAGGATGATTCCGCAGATATGAGTACTGATCAGAGATACTTGTTGGATATTTACAGCGCTGTTTGTAGAGGTCACTGTGATGAGTCACTGGCCCAAAGAAGTCCAGGCAAATTAGCTCATTCGAGATGGTTAACAACGGCAGAGTTCTGTGACTGTGTTTTGCAACAGAAGAATCATCAGAGACTCTTGAAAAGATCATACATTTTGTTATGAAAGTCTATGCTCCAATGTGGTCCAGAGTCAAGAACAATTCTTCTCTGAAGAAACTGTCTTTTGTGCATAATCTCTCCCTCCTGCTGTGTTTAAGATTGTAAAACCGGTGATTTAAAGGAACACATATTGTGCTCATCATGTGAATCTTTTGACAAGCATGAAATTGATGACGATAAACATATCAGAGAGTTGGGCTGGCGAAGGATTTTAAATGCAAGGAAAGGATCACAAGACAGGAGCACAGCATTCAAAATTCCACCATTGAACTCTGATGCTGGAACTTACCACCACATGATAAACTGGCATGACAGCAATGTCCAAGTAACAGAACCACCTCTTACTACTTATGTGTCAACGAATGACATCAACTACATGAAGAAAAGTGGTTTATTTCCTGTTGATGTTGTTCAAGAGACTGACATTCCCTGTCTTTCCCAGGCTGTGGAATGTCACATGAAGCTGGTGACAGGAGCCTCAGCATTAGTGGTCGGGACACAGAAAAGAGATGGTTTCATTAGAACTACTCTTCAGTCACGCAGACAAATGCCAATATTTGACACAAAGTCACAGTTCAAGTCCCTTTCTGATAAGTAGATAAATTCCGGTAAGGAAGGGTGGATTGGCTGGGTTAGGGAGGAACTCAAAATACAGCCACCTCCATTTTAATTTTTTAATTCAAGGAAGAAGGAGCCAAAGGCCAGGAGCCCGCAAACCGTTCCTTCCAAGAAAAAAAAAAAACAATATGAGAGAGAGAGCCAAATTCAAGATCCGTTCATTTCGTTATGCCTGGACACACTGCGTTTGAAAGTCTGGAGATCATAGGAAGTAGGAAGTACAGACAGAGGGAGACAGTTCCAGAGTTCTGCAGTTCTGGATTATTTTGTTAGTATATTTTTAGCAAAAAAGCGAAGAGCTGTATACGCTTGACTGAAATACAGTGTGTCCCATGAATATCTCATCATGGTAATCTAAAACTTTTAACTTTGCAATAAGCAGAAAAGACGATAATAGCTATTAAAATAGAGCATTTGGGGAGGCAGAAGATGTTAAGCTACAGCACTTGAATTTTTAAGTCATTTATGCTCTAACATTACTGTACATTTTTAACTATTAGAAGCATTTTTATAACTTTTGTGGTAATTACGAATGTTTAAAAAATGCTTAAAGTTTATGAATTTTTAATTATAAATTCCTAAGTCGGGGAGGCAGAAGATTTTATTTAATAGCAAGCATATTTTTCTATAATCTAAGGAGGAAAATGAGAAGCTATTTATAACTATTGTTATAGGATTTATGCATGACTTGTAATAAAGAAAAAAGATCTGATAATGCTGTATTTTTGCTGGATTTCTAAACTTTTTGAGCTCGGTGGGGAGGCAGATGTTGCTGCAGAAACGTTTCATTTCACTGTGAATTTTCTCTCATGGGTGAACAACTTTTGAGCACTACTGGATTTCGAATATCAAAAAAAAAGGGTAAAAACGATCCACCGCTGGGTCCAAATCCCCGCTGGGGCAGGAAACAGTTTAAGGATTTGAATTTCATTACGGCAGACTTTACCGATCTACCAGAAGACCCGCCGGCATGTCGTAAAAATACCCCCGCTAATACTATAGTAGGACTCGTCTACGTTTGCGGCTGTGGTGTGGCCCGCACCTGTGTACAGTGTTGCCACGTTTTCTATACCGTTATCTCTCTCTCTCTCTCTCTTTCTCTCCTGGCGGGAGATGTGAGCCACCCTGAGTACTTTTGATTCTTTTATAAGTTGTTTATAATTGGGCTTTCATTTGTTATTTTGGTTTTGTTATATTTAGTGATATTTATCATTTTTTGTATACGGCGACAGATGACCCGTTATTGCAGTACCATGATTGATTTTCATTCATTCATTCTCTTTCCCCTTCCTCCATCTCTCTCTCAGCCTGACAATGCCTCCACCACCACCACCCCCCGTCTTTCTCTCTCTCTCTCTCTCTCTCTCTCTTTTATTGCAAGAGACATTTTGGATATTTTCTTTTACATAATATTGTATATATTGTAAATTTGACATCATTTTCACACCACCCCTGAGGTCAAGGCCACCGACTGGGTGTGGAAGTGTTGCCGCTCGTGAGTGAATAATGTTTTTTTTTTTTTTTACTTCAGTATTGGCATATGCCTACTATTTTGTCCTACATATTAGCTTATGATTATAAATGTGATTATTCCTCGCCCTTAAAATTACGGTAAAAGCCAGTAAATGTGAGCATTTTTCCCTAGCAACACCTGTACAAGCTATCCTTGGGTCTACGGACTCGGAGGGGTACGTACTTTACCTTAGGCCAGACTGGGTATGTCAGTGTTGCCACTCACAAGAATTATATGAATTATTTCTTTTACTTTGGATATTGGCATATTTCTTCTTTTTTCAGGCTCATTCTCTTATATCCATGTGTAATATTATTACCCACCCTAAAACTACGCTAAAAAACATTAAAAGTGACTACAATTTCTTTTAGCAACACTGTACAATATGTATGCCATGTTTCTGTGTTACTGTATAAATATTTTATGCATAATAAGATTACTGTTGATTCATCCATCAAAATACACAAGTGTAAGTTTTATTCATCTGAATTTATCGTATTTGTGTTTCCTTGTACATAAATAGCTTCCGTTTCACATCGCAAGTTGGGGAAACTTGGCACCATTGTACACAGGTGCGGGCCACACCACAGCCGCAAACGTAGGCGAGTCCTACTATAGTACACCAGTCCTGTATAAGACAGCCCTAGCATGTATTCAATATGGAAGGTGGGTGTTAGCGCCGAAGTGATGGCATGTAGTGGTGTACGATATGTAGGACTACTGGGCCTTGGGAGCAGTCTGAGAAGCCTACGCCCAGAGTCGAGCACGTAAAAAAAAAAAAAAAAAAAAAAAAGAACAGGGTGAGTGTTCGGGTGGAGTCGGTGGGATGAGTGAGTATGTTGATCAGCAGGGTGGGAGGGTGGGTTTATTGGGTGAGTAGGGTAGGCTTGGTGAGCAGATAGGTGGCCAAAGTAGGATGGGCAGGTGGGGTAAGTTGGTGGTTGGATGTAAAGGCACGGTGGGTGGAAAGGGTGGGGTGTGGTGGGTAGATGCATGAGTGTGAGTGAGTGAGGTGCGGTAGGTAGATGGGTGAGTGGGACGGGTGTGTGGGTGAGTGGGTTTTGTGTGGGTAGATCTGTGGGTTTTATGGGTGGGTTGGCAGGCTTTGATGTGTGTGGCTTTCGTGATGACAAGGCAGGAGATGAGTTTATGAAACTGGGTGAGCGGAAAGGTATGTGAGTTGGTGGCTGTTTGGGAGGAAAATGGATCCATTAGGGAATAGGTCCATAGAGTATATCTATGACTAGAACAGATCTGAGATAATAGGTCCACTGGGGAACACATTCTTGGGAAAACTGATCCATACGGAATCATAGGTCCAAAGGATAGAAAGGTCTATAGGAGAAATAGGTTCATGTGGAGTTTCGGTGTATCCCCATGGAGAGAAAATAGGTTCTGCGAAGAACAAAGCCTCCATGAAAATAATTCCATGGGGTGAAAATAGGTCCATGATAAAAATACGTCCATGGATAAAAATTAAGCCAGAGGAAAAGGTCTCTGGGTGTAAATAGGTCGATAGAGAAATACTGTAGGTCCTTACGGAAACTAGGTCCATGGACGAAAGAAAACACATTGGAAAAGTTGGTCCAAGGAAGAAAGGTTAGGCTTTGCGAGAAATTGGCCAAACGGTGAAATAATAGGTCCTCGGGGGAAAATAGGAGTGTAGGGGTGTGAATTACAGGAAGTGTAGCTGGAGATGGGCTCATGTGTTAATTTCTTCTTCAGGAAGGTATGCGTTGCTCTTTCTTGCTTCCTTAATAATGAGGCTTTTGGTCTTATTTCTTTCAAGATATTTACTGGAATTCTGTGCTGAAAGCCTGCCAAGGTAAACTAATAACCCATTATCGGACAACTTGCATCTTTTTCTCTAGCTGGATTTCATTTCCCTCCCTCATTTGGTCAATCCAAGATCAGGATGACTGCTCCTAACCCAGTGCGTTTTTCTGCATTGCCATTATTTCCATAGTTTGGGAATATATCCTCACTGGGTAGGTATCTTAGCACCTTACATCCCTTTGCCTGATTACTGATCGTCAATACAGGTTCCATCTTTAATGCTGTAATGGTGATACTGATTTATTTTTGGATTCCTAATCATTTTGCTTTTTTTTAGGATTTTTGTTAAACATTTTGAAACTGTGTGTGATCGTCATTATAAATTTTCAAACGGTTTTCATATGAATTGTATCTATCCAAATTGACCTTTATTTCAAATTTTAATTTTTGTAATTCTTATGTTGTTATAGATGGCTACTGTTCTATAGCCATCAACAGCAGCTCTTCTCAGTTGTTTTGTTCTTTTCAAATATTTTATTTAAAGGGCTGTACTGCATATCTACCATGTTCACTCATACTATGATGATTACACCGTCTGCTTGTTTGTCCGCTTCTAGCAGCCTCTACAATGACAGTCTCAGTAATAACAGACTAAGACAATAGCCTACCATAGTTCTGACTAATTTATTATTCCCAATTTTGGCTAAGGAAACCTAGTTTTTAAATTTCTCACTATTAAAAATCCTACGTCTTTCTGCTCAGACAAATCTTGCACACAGATATCTCTATATTTTTTACGTTATTCGTCATTCTTCATCCAACACTGTAACCGGCGTTTCTTTTTCTCGTCATTTAACTTGGTAATATTATATTGCTTCAGTTGCAAAATAAATTTACCGGACGGTATAGTCTCTTTAGCTTTTTTAGATTATCTCTTTTGTACAGGGTCTTTATTTGTCTGTGAAGTACCCGCATAGCTAAACCCGGCAACAATGGATTCACAGGCTTTTCGATTCATCAGCAGTCCTCTCACAGACTCCCATCAGGTTTTCTGTACTGACCATCACATTCTCTCTCTCTCTCTCTCTCTCTCTCTCTCCTATTACTCTTATAACTCGCCTGAAGGTCTCCACTCGATGTCGAAAGGTCAGAAATTAATCATAACTTGGGAACCGGTGGCCCAGTTGACTGGAACTTGTTTTATTCTTCAAGTTAGACCATTTTAACTGCGCCTTACTCTCACAAGAACTGTGCTAAATTGCACTTTCTTTTTTTATGTGTTCTGGTAACAAACTAACCAACACACACACAGAAATTGGATCATTATTTTTTCTTTATTTTTTTATCCGAGACAGAAGGAACCAAAGATCGAGCCGCAAAAAGCTCCTTCCAAGAAAAAAAAAAACAATACAAAAGAGAGCCAATTTCAAACTCCTTTCATTTCGAGATGCCTGGACACACTGCATTTGAAAGACTGGAGATCATAGGAAGTAGGAAATATAGACAGAGAGAGACAGTTCCAAATTTGACCTATTCCTTAAATGAAGGACTGAGAGTAACAGTTAACTCTTGCATTAGAGAGTTGGACTGAAAAGGGCTTAGAGTTTGTTGCTAGACGGGTGCTACGCACTCGTTGTACAGTAGAGGTGGAGGAATGCAAGTAGACAGTTCAAAGGAGCAGTGACCACTGAAGTAGCGATAGAAAAAAGATATAGAGGCAACAGTGCGGCGAAGAGACAGAGGTTGAAAGGAGCCAGTAAGAGGAGGAGAGTTGATGAGATGAAAAGCCTTTGACTCCACTCTATTGAGAAGAGCTGTGTGTGGGAAGCCTCCCCACACATGAGAGTTGTACTCTAAAAAGAGGCGAATAAAACCCGTGTATAAAGTCAACAACTGTGCAGGGGTAAAGAAGGCACGGAGTCGGCTTAGCACACCGTCTCTTGGAAGCAGATTTTACAAGAGATGCAATATGATCTTTCCAAGATATGTCCCGAGTGAATGAAACCAAAAGCATGTTCAAGGATGATGCAGGAATGAACTGGATATTATTGATCATTAGTGGGTACTCCCGTGGAAGATTATGACGGGTAGATAGGCGTAAAAACTGAATCTTTGATGCATTAAAAACAAGATTATTTTTACCACAGTCAGAGATACGAGCCAAGTCAGACATTAGGTGTGCCATAGCCTCATCCCTTGGTTGCTGAAGTAACTACTGAGATGGACGTTGCGGGAACCGAATGGAAAGGTGAAGGGTGGAATCATCAGCGTACGAGTCGATAGGGTTAGATGTACTGCTTAGAAGGTCATTGATGAATAAAAGGAAGAGAGTTGGTGATAGGACAGAGCCCTGAGGAACACCACTGTTGATAGATCTAGGAGAAGAACAATGGCAGTCTACAACAGCAGCTATAAAACGACCAGAAAGGAAGCTAAAGATGAAGGCACAGATAGAAGGATAGAAACCATAAGAGAGCAGTGTGGAAATTAAAGATTTATGCCAGACTCGATTGAAAGCCTTTGAGATGTCAAGTGGAACGGCAAAGCTTTCGCCAAAGTCCCGAAAGGAGGATGACCAGGAGTCTGAAAGGTAGGTGAGAAGATCGCCAGTGGAGCGTCCCTGACGGAATCCATACTGACGATCAGAAGGAAGGTTGTGATAGGAAAGATGTTTTTAAATTTTTCTGTTAAGAACAGACTGGAAAACTTTTGACACAGAGGATGTTAAAGCAGTTGAACGATAGTTAGAGGGTTGGGAATGGTCACCCTTCCTTGGGACTGGCTGAAAAAGAGCAAACTTCCAACAACAAGGAAAGGTACAAGTTGAAAGACAAAGGCGAAAGAGTTTACTTAGGAAGGGTGTAAACACAGAAGCACAGTTCTTGCGGACGACAGGAGGGACTCCATGAGGCCCATATGCTTTATTAGTACTGAGGCCAGTGATGGCAGAAAATACATCACCTGAAGAAATCATAATGTCAGCCTTGAGGACGTTAGAGGGGGGAGGTGATGGAGGAACAGCACCGGAATTGTCTAAGGTGGAATTGGAGGAGAAAGTCTGAGCGAATCGATCTGCTTTATCAGTAGAAGAAATAGCTACAGAGCCATCAGAGGAGAAAAGAGGAAGGAAGGATCATGAGGTAAAATTGTTAGAAAGGTTTTGACAAGGTGTCAGAAGAAGTGGGAAGAATTCGAGTAGCAGAGATGAGAGCATTTAATATGGAAGAAATTTTTTTTAGCAGAGAGAAGAACAGACTTAGCACGATTCCGAGGAGAAACATAAAAAAGATGTGATTCAGAGGTGGGTTGGCTCTGGTACCTTTTATAGGCCCTCTCCTTGTTGCGGACAGCATTAGAACAAGCGTGATTAAACCAAGGCTTTCTTGCATTAGTCAAAAGATATGAGAAAGGAATATATGCTTCCATGCCTGACAGAATAACCTCCGTAGTGCATAAGGTACACTCATGTGGCTCTCGATCATGGAAGCAATAATCATTCCAGGAAAAATTAAAGAAGTACTGCCTGAGGGCTCCCCGGTCTGCTGCTCCAAAGTGCCACAGACGACGATTCCTTGGGGGGTCCACAGGCCATATCGGAGCAATAGGACAGGTTAAGGTAATAAGGTTATGATCAGAGGAGCCCATTGGAGAGAAAGGATTAACAGTGTAAGCAGAAGTATTAGTTGTAAGGAACAGGTTGTGTATGTTGGAACTCTCTCCAAGGCGGTCAGGGATACAGGTAGGGTGTTGTACAGGCTGCTCTAGGTCATTAAGGACAGAAAAGATGTAGTCTTGTTCTCCAGGTGGATCAGTGAAAAGAGAGGAGAGCCATAGATGGTGCTGAATATTGAATTCTCCTATAATGGAGATTTCAGAGAAAGGAGAAATGTATAGAATCTGTTCCATCGTAGAGGTAAGATAGTTGAAGAATTTTTGATAGTCAGTAGAATTAAGAGATAAGTAAACAGCGCAGATATATTTAGTCAGAATGACAGGATAGCCGAAGCCACAGAGTGGAGAATATAGAAGAATCAAGTTCAGGAAACGAAAGCAAGATAGGTCGTTGCATACAAGTACACAACATCCACCTTTGGCTTTGAAATGAGTATAGAGAAAGTAGGAGGATACAGAAAAGGGTTTGCTGTTAGTTGCCTCAGACAGCTGAGTCACCATTGAGAAGAGAAGGTGAGGTTTAGAGGAGGAGAGGTGGTGTTCAACAGAGCGATAGTTAGAGAACAGGCCGCGAATGTTGCAGAAATGAAGACGACGTGAGTCAGATAGTGGTTCCAGGCATGTAGAATCATCACCGGGAAGGGGGCGGATGGTGGGGGCATTTATGATTCCTCCCTCCCTTGGGGACTCCAAGGCATTGTCATTGTTGGCAAGTTTTCTTTAATTTTGAAAAGGTACTGTAGTGTGTAATGTGCATGTAAACTGATGTAGACAGTTAGAGAAACTTGTATTGGAGAGCATGCTGGCCTACCCTCTGTGTAACTGAAACACTGAAAAAGTTCATCAAAGGGGGATGGTCAGGATCTAGTCCCGAGGACTGGTGAAACGGGAACTCCAGCTCTTCTTGTCATCAGCTTTCCATCCATCTTGGGAGTACTGCCCTACTCGACTGGTGCTACAGTCTACTCCTCATTGCAGTCCTGAACTCTATGATTGAGAGAGTTTCTCATTACGACAGGCAAAGACCAGCACATGTCTACTTTTCTTATTCAAGAGTTACTAACTTGTCACTTCTGAAACAGATTTCTTCGGTCTGTCGTCTCCTTTGTCTGTGAGTCCCAAAACGAACATGTATTTATTTCTGCCTTTTCTGGTTCAGATTTTTTTTTTAAAGAGAAAATTTTGGAGGCGCTCGGCTATTATATCTATGCTCTCGGCTATTACGTCTATCTATCTATCTATCTATTTATTTATCTACCTATCTATATCTATATCTATCTATCTATCTATCTATCTATTATATATATATATATATATATATATATATATATATATATATATATATATACATATATACATATATTATATATATATATATATATATATATATATATATATATATACATATATATATATATATATATATATATATATATATATATATATATATATATATATATTACAAGAGGATGAGAAAAAGGCAGAATATAAGAGAGAAGTGGAGGAACGATTGGGTAAATATGAATTGGAGCAGATGGGGGATGTGGAAAGTGTGTGCAAGATATTCACAGAAGTAATATGTGCAGCATGTGATGTGGTGTGTGGGGTGAAGAGAAGACGGAAGGGGGTGCAAGGAACAGCATTGTGGAATGAAGAGGTGAGACAGGCTGTGGCACAAAAGAAGAAAGCATACAATGAATGGATGAGAAATAGGAGCATGGAAGAAGTTAAGAGGCGGAAGAGAGAGTTATATGTGGAAAGGAAGTGAGAGGTGAAAAGATTAGTAAGAGAGAGTATGAAGAGAGTGGATGAGGAATTTGGAAGGAATTTGAGTGTAAAGTGGAGGGACTGTAAGAAAATGTTCTGGAAAGAGGTGAAGAGAGTAAGACAGGTAGCAGTGAAGTTAGTAGGGAAGTGAATGATAAAAATGGTAGATTACTAGTGGGGAAGGAGAAAAAGTGAGCAGATGGAGAGAACACTTTAAGGAATTCTTGAGCATAGAGAATGGAAGTAATGTGAGTGTAAGTGGCTGGGGAATGGCTGGGAGAACGAGGGAGGTGAGAAGAGAGGAAGAAGTCAGTAGGACAGAAGTTGTGGAAGCAATGAAGAAAGTCAAATTGGGGAAAGCCCGAGGAATTGATGGAGTGTGTGATGAAATGTTGAAGCATGGTGGAGAGATAGCAGTAGAATGGATGTGGAAGATGTGCAGATTGGCCTGGGAGGAAGGTAGAATCCTGGAGGATTGGAACTCAGGTATAATTATTCCCTTGTACAAAGAAAAAGGCGAAACAAAAGCGTGTAGTAATCATAGGGGCATTTGTCTTCTCAGTGTAATTGGAAAAGTGTATGGTAGGATACTTATTGACAGGGTTATGGAAATAACAGAGGAATTAGTTGGAGAAGAACAGGGAGGCTTTAGGAAGGGAAGATGTTGTATAGATCAGATGATATTCATTCTTAGATCTTTAGTGGAAAAGTTTCTGGAGAGGGGAAGGAAGTTGTGTGCGGCCTTCATGGATTTGGAGAAAGGATTGTGGAAAGTATTAAGAATATATGGAGTGGATGGGAAGTTGTTGGGGCCTGTGGGGAGTGTGTGTGGTGGTGCTGGGGCTGCAGTGCGTGTGGATGGTGGGGTGAGTGAATCTTTCTCTGTGAAGGTTGGGTTGAAACAGGGATGTGTCATGTCTCCATGGTTGTTCAATTTGTACATGGATGCAGTAATAAAGGAGATGCAGGGTGGGGCAGTGGATGTTGGAGTGGCCTTGGTGAGAGAGGGTAGTGTTTGGATACTCCCTGTACTGTTGTTTGCGATGATACTGTGTTGTTAAGTTGAGACGAAGGGGAGCTGCAAGGATTGGTGGATGAGTTTAGGAGAGTGTGTAAGAAACGGAATCTAAAAGTGAATTTAGGTATGAGTAAAGTAATGGTCTTTGAGAGAGGTGAAGTCAGTGAATGTACAGTGAGGTTGGATGGTGAGGAGGTGGAAAATGTGAGTGCGTTTAAGTACTTGGGGAGTGGACGGAAGTTTGGAAGGTGATGTGCTTGAAAGGGTACAACAGGGAAGAAAGGTTGCTGGTTCCTTGATAGCAGTGATAAGAAACAGGGAAGTGAGCATGGAAGTAAAAAAGTTGCTACATGGCAGTGTTGTGATACCAACTCTGACGTATGGACGTGAAGCTTGGACGTTGTTGGAAGGACACAAGTAAAGAGTGAAAGCAGTGGAAATGAGTTATTTGAGAGGAGCCTGTGGAGTCACATGGAGAGACAGGCTGACATATGAGGATATAAAGGAGTGTTGTGGTGTGGATGTGGATGTGATGGGAGGTGTTGGGAGGAATGCACTGGGGTGGTTTGGCCATGTGGAGAGGATGGAGAGTGAGAGACTGACGAGGAGAGCGTATGGGAGTGAGGTGGAGGGGGGAAAGGGAGGGGGAGGCCGAGGAATAGATGAAGGGATGGAATGGAGAGGTATATGAGAGAGGGGGGTGTGAGTTGGGAGCAGGGCAGTGAAATGGCGGGGGTCAGAGCGACGTGGAGGCGATTTGTTTGTGGGCATCCCGTACGGGATTAAGGCGTCTGGCAATATATATATATATATATATATATATATATATATATATATATATATATATATATATATATATATATATATATATATATATATGTGTGTGTGTGTGTGTGTGTGTACGTGTAGCTGGTAGGTGGGGGCGCCCATCATCCATCCACTTAGTGTAGTGGTACTTTGTTTTAGGGTAGCTCTACACTGAGTGGCAAGCCAAATGATTTTATGTAAACCAGGAAAACATTGACAGTACAGGGTGGTAACCTTATAACCAACCAACACTTGTTCCCTACGTGACAAAAAGAAGGTTGGCGGAGGGTTTGTGCCCCTCCTCGGAAAACAACTAACTGAAAATAGGAACAAGCCTCTGACCAGGACTGACCAACAGGTGATGCCTAAGGACCGAGCAAAGGACATGATATGGATTGCGATATGGAATGTAAGGGGTGCGCATGATGAGTTGAAAGAGAGAGTGAGAGATTTTCCAGGTGCTTGATGTTGCCAAAGTGAATGAATGTGGAATAACCGAGACTAAATGGAGAGGTGAAAGTGTGACAGAATGGGAGTATGGATGGGTTATATGCGCGGGAGTGCGTGAGAATGAGAGGGCAAAAGAAGGAGTGTATATTGTTGTGTGCAAGAGATGGAAGGAGAATATGAGAGTGTATGGATCAGTTGGCTCAAGGAAGGTGTGGATAAGATTGAAAGTAGGGCTACAATTGTGGGCTATTGTGAGTGTGTAAGCGCTAATGCAATATCGTGCAAGTATAGAGAAAGAGTTCTGGACAAATATGAAAGCATGCATGGAAAAGTTTGAAAGGAATAAAAGAGTGTTTTTGACTGGGGACATGAATGGAAAAATAAGGAATGGAAAGGTGGGTGGATAGTCGGTGAGTGGGGTTTGCCTGCAGAAGTGGATGAGAACGGCAGTGCTCTAGTGGACATTCGTGTACGGAGGGGTTGGTGATCGCCAATACCCTTTACAGACACAGAATTATCAGCAGGTATAAGTGGCGAATGATGAGAAGGGTGGGTGGTGAACTGAATGACCGGTAGGCAATGATTGATTATGTGTGTGTGGATGATAGAATGAGAAGGTGTGTAATGGATGCAAGAGCATATTGAGGTTGGGGGAGTGGACTTTCTGATCACCATGTGGTGGTGGTGAAAGTCAAGGTTCAAATGAAATGGACGAATAGATGAAGGGAAGGACAGGAGGAAATAGTTCATACAAGGAGTGTAGAAAGGTTGCAAGAGGATCGAAAAAGGCGGAATATAAGAGAGAAGTGGAGGAGCAATTGGGTAAATATGATCTGGAGCAGATGGGAGACGTGGAAGGTGTGTGCAAGATATTAACAGAAGAAATCAATGAAGCAGTGAGGTGGTATGCTGGGTGAACAGAAGACGAAATGCAGTGCAAGAAACAGCATGGTGGAATGAAGAGGTGAGACAGGCTGTGGCACAAAAAAAGACGGAATAATAAGTAATGAGAAGCAGGGATGTGGAGGAAGATGAGTGACGGAAGAGTGACTTATATGTAGAGAGGACAAAGAGGTGAAAAGATTAATATGAGAGAGCAAGAAGAGAGTGGATGATGAATCTGGAAGGAGTTTGAGTATAAAGTGGAGAGAATGTAAGACAATGTTCTGGAAAGAGGTAAAGTAAGTTAGGGTGATAAAGAAATTAGTCGAGGAGAGAAAGATAAAAGTGGTAGATTGCTAGTGGAGAAAGGAGAAAAATGAGCAGATGGAGAGAACACTTTAAGACATTGTTGAACATAATGAATAAAAGTAATATAAGTGGCTGGGGAATGCCTGGGAGAAGTAAGGATCTGAGAAGAGAGGAAGAAATCTGTAGAATGGAAGTTATGGAAGCAATGAAAAAGTCAAAAATGGGGAAAGTCCCAGGAACTGATGGAGTGTGTGGTGAAATGTTGAAGCATGGGGAAATAGACGTGGAAGATGTGCAGATTAGCCTGGCAGGAATGTTGAGTCCTTGAGGATTGGAAGTCAGGTATAATTATTTCCCTGTTCAAAGGGAAACGAGAAAAAGAAGTGTGTGGTAATCATGGTGGCATTTGTCTTCTTAGTGTAACACGAAGAGTATATGGAAGGATACTTATTGACAGAGTTAGAGAACTAACAGAGGAATTAGTTGGAGAAGAACAGGTAGGTTTTAGGAAGGGAAGACGTTGTGTAGATCAGATATTCATTCTCAGGTTTTTAGTGGAAAAGTTTCTAGAGAAGGAAAGGAAGATGTGTGTGGCCTTTATGATTTTGGAGAAAGCATGACAGGATGGATAGATAAGGAATGTGGAAAGTATTAACCCTGCATTAGGTTTTCTCCCATTCGCGCAAAAAAAACGTGATTTTTTTTTTTCACAAAAACAAATTTTACTTACATGAAGTGAAAGAGTGCATGGAAAAGTATAGGAAAAACATATTTGGGTTCATTATTTTCCTTAGTTCAGCCATGGTGAAGTGATGAAGTTGTGCATCTGATCTCTCTCTTCCATGCTAATGATAGGGAGATACTGAGGATGCGTGGGTGGTGGCAGGATGTGCGGGTGGTGAAGGAAATAGATCATTTGAGATGCCAAATGGCATCAGAAACTTGTCCATTAAAAAAAAAAAAAAAAAAAAAAAACTTGCACATATGATGTATGGAGCAGCTATACGTTTTCCATCATATGAAGTATGTAGCAGCTATTAGGTTAAGAAAATATTGAGTAACTGGGACGTTGTTGAATGCTGTGAAGAGCATGTATGAGAGTGCAGTGAGTGTGGACAGCGAACTAAGTGAATTTTTCTATTTGAAGGTTGGATAACTGTCTGGTCAGTATTACTACATGACAGTATTGTGATACCAACTCTGACGTATGGAAGTGAAGCTTGGACGTTGTTGGAAGGACACAAGTCAAGAGTGAGAGCAATGGACATGACTTATTTAAGAGGAGCCTGTGGAGTCACATGGAGAGACAGGCTGACAAATGAGGATATAAAGGGGCGTTGTGGTGTGGATGTGGATGTGATAGGAAGGGTTAGGAGGAACACACTGAGGTGGTTTGGCCATGTGGAGAGGATGGAGGGTGAGAGCCTGACGAGAAGAGTGTATATGAGTGAGGTGGAGGGGGTGGGGAGAGGGAGGAGGAGGCCAAGGATGAGATGGAGGGATGGATTGGAGAGGTATGTAGGAGAGAAAGGTGTGAGCTGGGACCACTGCAGTGAGATGACAGGGGACAGGGCGGCATGGTGTTTTTTTTTTTTTTTTCTGTGTCCGACTCAGGGCATAGGCTTGACGGCCTGCACTCAAGGCCCAGTTGTCCTCTATGCAACTCTACATGTGGCCACGCCTTATGGGATTAAGGCGTCTGGCAAAATATATATATATATATATATCATCATCATCATCATTAGCCATTACAAGGCCACTGCTGAACAAAGGCCTCCCCCAACCTTCTCCACGAATTCCTTGACTGAGCCAATCTTTGCCACGTTTTCCATGCAAATTTCTCTATCTCATCTCTCCACCTCCTGTCTGGCCTTTTTCTGCTACGCTTACCATCTCTTGGTGTCCAGTCAGTCAACCTCTTGCTCCATCGATTATCCCTTATTCTTGCTACATGGCCTGCCCACCTCCATTTCTGTTCTTTTATAACCTCATTAATAGCGTTGACTTTAGTCTGCTCTCTCACCCATATTGATCTCTTCCTGTCTCTTAAAGATATTCCCAACATTGACCTTTCCATTGCTCTCTGTGAACGAATTAATTTATTTTCCATCAATTTTGTCAGTTTCCAAGTCTCACAACCATACGTCATAGCTGGAATTATACATTCGTTATACTGTATACTTTTCGTTTCATACAAACTGGCAAGCTACTTTTCATAATGTCCCCATGTTTACCGAACGCTTTCCATCCAGTTGTAATGCGTCTTTTTATTTCGCTATCATTATCTTTCGTTAATTTTAGTATTTGTCCCAAGTAATTGTACTCCTCGACTTCTGCAAGAATTTCTCCACTTATTCTGATGACTCTCTTTGGTGTTTGTGGATTAAACATTATTTTAGTTTTACTCCGGATCATCTTCAGCACTACTTTGAGACTTTCTATGTTCAGGTCATTTAACATTTCTTGCAATGTCTCTGCACTTTCTAAGATTAGGACAATGTCATCTGCAAATCTTAAATGGTTTAGCTTTTCTCCATCAATGTTGACTTCTTTGTTTTCCCAGTCTAGCTTTCTGAAAATACTTTCTAGGCATGCTGTTAATAACTTTGGTGAAACTGTATCTCCCTGACGCACGCCCTTCTCAATCTTAATTTTTCTCTGAGTCCTTGTGTAATTTAACTGTAGTAGTTCCCTCTTTATATATGTTTTCGAACAGTTTTACAATGTTCTCATTCACTCCTTGT
>NC_137048.1:17589523-17647023 GCF_032717465.1 Coenobita brevimanus
CGGACATACAAACAAACAAACAGACAAATTGAGTGAAAACAATATCTGTCCCTGAGCTCCTCCAGGGCGGGGAAGGGTAACAAATTCTGTTAGGCAAACAAAATGGGAATACTCGTGGAAAAAATTATTATGCTCTAAGAAACTTGTTTGGCATACAGTATGTTACTGATAGTTTTTTAAAATTGCTGTTAACTGAGCTCAGGACTTGTGTGGCTGCCAAAACTGCTCTAATTTCTCCAACTGTGTCACAAGCTGTAGTATTAACTGTCTTTCTCATCTGTACAGCTTTGCTTATTTTTTTGCTGTATCTTCGTACATAACAATATACTCGGAATCAAAAGATGTTAATATATGACGCAAAACTGGATATAAGGGTCATACCCAGTGCTGGATTAACCTCCTTTGGGCCCCCTAGGCACCATTATTTTTTTATTACTCATATAAAGGGTCAAGGACAATTTTTCATCATGACCTTGACGGTGCTACACGGGGCCTTGGGGATGCCCAGGACTCCTAGACAGAACAATGACCCCCAATCGCTCCCCTTATTAGAAATTTCGGATTAAATTAACACACCAACACAGTGGGCCATGCATGCTCCCCCCCCCCCTTCCAGTACGGCTTGGCCCCATCTTAGCCTGGCTCTGCCACTACGTTATGAAAAAACACACACACACACACACACACACACTTGCCATTTATTAACAAGTTTAATTATTAGTCATAAAACATGTTTTTTTTTTTTTTAAATAACAGACCAGAGGAAGGAAAAACAAATGAATAAAAAAAATCATCCATCCACCAGATTACTGGAGTCCTTCATTCATAAAAAAATTGTAACAGTTGGACTCGAACAGCTATTTTCAAGTTTGGGGGGAAACAACTCCGGGGAAGCGAGATACAGTAGGTTAGTATTGATTTAAAGTTTGACAAAAGGAGTACTCAGAGAATGCAACCCCAATTCTGTGCAGTTGGTCCAAGGGTAAATGTCTGAATTTTGCGTTGTGATATTATTTTTAAATTATTGTTCTTAGAATCTAATTACTTCGTCTTTATTAAACCTTCAATTAATCCAACAATTTTTATCTAGATAAGATAAAAACTGTTTGAGCTGACTCTCTCGGCGACCATGACCATTAAACACAATGTCCTCAAAATCGAATCCCTTCATCCATGGTTGACCGGCAACATTTCCACTTACCATCTTCAGCTTCTTGTTGATAAAGTTAAAGCATATTCATCAGTCAATTCCCATTCCGTAAACTTTAAGAAGGTAGTTGAAGAACCAGCAGTAAACCCGAACATTGTGGCAATCACCCTCATTCTTATATCTTCTTGACTTATTCATTCTCACTCGCCATTTATTCATTAGCCCCATGCAGTATGGTGCTGCAATAGGACGCCTTCATATGGTGACACTGGTATAACCATGAGGCTTCACTCCTCTGTTATGCATAAGTCTCTCCTCTCTCCCGAGTGGAGAATGATGGACTGCACCAGGAGGGCAACTTCAGCCTGCAATCCACCGGGATCACAGTTTAGATGTGCCTGGGGCAAAAACAATATCTACCAATGTCATATTATCTTCACCTCACATATAAGACGTCAGATCAGAGGAATACTGTGCCATCATGCAAACACCCACACAAATTTTTCTCCATCCATTCCTATAAATTATCGTCTCACTTAATTCATTTCTTTGCCTCTCTGATGCACAGTCATGCATTCCCTGTCTTCAGCACATTCGCCCATCAAAATAATTTTTAAAAGATCTTTTTCATTAATCTCTTCACTCATTTTAGCCAGATGGTAGAATGACTGTAAGATCACAATACTTTCCTGTACCCTTTGATAAACAGAGTTATCACTGGCTGTTCCCAACTCATTCTACTCTCATACCATATGAATTCCACATTCCAAGCACTATATATTCGTGCCTAAACCTGCATTTTAAGGTCATTTAATGTCTGTCCTGGTATTTTCCTAATTCTTTTAGCAATGGAATACAAATTCTAGAACATGTTAAAATATGATAAGCCCATTACCTTCATTGCTAATAATATTTCTATCTCTAAAAGTATTGAAATTCTCGGTGTCTCACTTATCAATGCCCTCAGCTGGACCTCTCATGTCAGATCACCTGCTAAAACGGCCTCAAAGAAACTTGGATAATTGTACAGAGTCCGTAACTTCCTCACTGACGAGCAGTTAACTATAATTCATAAGAGTCATGTGCTTTCTCAGCATGAATATTGCTCACCCTTGTGGAGTGGATATGGAGAGGTTGCATTAAAACATCCATCCATCCATCCATCAGCCAATCCTACGTTGCCCCACGAGGAGCGTAGGAGCCCGGGGCTAGGCAGTTGGTCCTGACATTTAAGATGAGAGTAGACAATATTCAGAACAAAGTTGCTAGAGTTATTAATAACCCTGCTATTATAAATAAACTACCTCTCCTACAAGTCAGAAGGAATGTTGCCTTCCTTGCATTATTTTACAGGTATTTTTATGACAAATGCACAGACAAAGTTGCATCCATTGTGCCACCTCTCCAAGCCTTCCCTCGTGCTACACGAGCATCTGGTAGCGCTCGTGACTGAAACGTTACTTGGCCATATCGCAGAACTTCTGCTTGTCAGAATTTTTCCATTCCCCGAACTGCATCTCTCTGGAACTCGCTTCCCCAGAGTTGTTTCCCTCCAAACTTCAACCAACAGCTGTTCAAGTCCAACTGTTACAGATATTTTATGAATGGAGGACACAAGTAATCTGGTGTATGGATTTTTTTTTTTTTTTACTCATTTGTTTTCCCTTCCTCTGTTTTGTTATAAAAAAAAAAACTTATTTCAACACAGTTGGAAAACGCACTTTAAGATGATTCTACAGGAAACAACGGAAGAGCAACGATATGTGGTCTGTCATGCCAGTTGCCGTGTGGTATATAATGCAGTGAGGTTAGTGTTATAGAATACTGACTTTTACGCTGTGTAAGGCTAGGTGCAGCAGGAGGAGGTAGTAAGTCAATTATGAGATACATTTGTTAAATAGGTCTGCTTTACTGTGGGGAGGTGTGGAGTTAAAAGTGTAGGATCAGTACGTGCGTACATGTAAAATATCACATGTGTAAATATATTGCATGTTTTTTCCTTTCTATTAATTTTCAGTATACAGTAATTAATCTGTGGGGCCCCCAAATCTTCAGAACCCCTAGGTACGTACAGTCGCGAGCTAATGGGACAGAGACACGAGCACACACACCTTGGGGTCGCTTCTACCCGTCGAGTTACGGGGGAGGGGGGCGAGAAAGAGGGAGGGGAGAGGTTGTGGAGGGGCCGGTGGAGGGAGGAAGGGCAGGAGGGGGAGGGAAGGAGAGGCGCAAACGAGCATGGCTGGCTGAGTTGGAAGGTGGTAGGTGGTTATCAGGTATTGCGTTGTCTTGCGGATTTAGGTTTAATATTGGGTGAGGTGTATGAATCATGATATCTATGATATCATTGATATGGGCTTTTCATTTAAATTTACCCTCAATTTAAGCATACAGCACAACGGTGCCTCATTAGATTCGAGCATAAAGCCACGAACGTGAACCTAAGGGTTCATACTGGCTAAACCAAAGTGAAGAGGGCTATAGCAGCACTATAGATATCATGATATCTATAGTGCTGCTATAGCCCTCTTCACTTTGGTTTAGCCAGTATGAACCCTTAGGTTCACGTTCGTGGCTTTATGCTCGAATCTAATGAGGCACCGTTGTGCTGTATCCTTAAATTGAGGGTAAATTTAAATGAAAAGCTCATATCAATGATATCATAGATGTCATGATTCATACACCTCACCCAATATTAAACCTAAATCCGCAAGACAACGCAATACCTGATAACCACCTACCACCTTCCAACTCAGCCAGCCATGCTCGTTTGCGCCTCTCCTCCCCTCCCCCTCCTGCCCTTCCTCCCTCCACCGGCCCCTCCATAACCTCTCCCCTCCCTCTTTCTCGCCCCCCTCCCCCGTAACTCGACGGGTAGAAGCGACCCCAAGGTGTGTGTGCTCGTGTCTCTGTCCCATTAGCTCGCGACTGTACCTATTGTGCCTATTGGGTAGTCCGACACTTACTCTTGCCAAACAAAAATTAAATAATACCTTTACCTGTCATCAAAGAAAATGACAAAAAGAGGAACTCCGCTTTGGTGACAAAAGCTGACATGATCAGGCCGCAGCTGTATATCACCCCGAGGATGCAGCCCACTTTCTGCCAGCCAAACTCGTCCACCAAAGGGCCCACTATTGCGCAGAAACTACTGGAGACCATAAAGCCGAGATTAAAAATCCAGGCCACAGTGGTGGAAGACGTTCCCAGATCCAGGAAGAAGTCGGAAAAGAGGACGCCATAGCTGTGCATCGGAATAGACGCCAGATTCTGAAAATAATGTGATATGACGAATACAAAAGTTGTATTAAAAATATTTACCCATGAAAGCTAGACCGAGGCTTGAGCCTGCACTAGAATAGTCCCAAGCCCGGTCTCACGGCTTAATCAAGTCTGGCTCAACCAGCTCGACTTAGCCATATACTGAATCGAAGTTCAAGTCTGACTTCACAAAGTCGGGTTCAAGTTGCAGATTAAGGTAAACCGACACTTTTCAAATTAAGCAATAACAAGCGCCGAACTTTGTTTCATCAAACTGAGTAGCAAATGAAAACAGCGACAATAATAATGATAATAATAATAATAATAATAATAATAATAATAATAATATAATAATGATAATGATAATAATAATAATAATAATAATTTTTTATTATCATTATTATTATTATTATTACTTTTATTATTATTATTTTTATTATTATTATTATTATTATTATTATTATTATTATTATTACTTCTACTATTCCTAGAATGGTATTAATATTGATATTAAGCTAATGTCTACCATGCAATATCTTGTACTTTAAAAGCAGGCTATCCAGCACCATTAAAAAATAAAGCTAGGCTGTTTAAAAGTTCTCATTCAGTATAATTATATACTGATTTTTTTTTTCCTGCTAGCATTTGATCTGCTCAATTTATATCTGTCCATAATATTACTTTCATATTCCCCAAGGTACCACCTTAGACGATTAGGTGTTGTTCCTCCATCACTTCCCCCTTTGACTTCTTCATGCCTGACATAAAATTTCTTCAATTGATGTATTTTCTGCCATCACTGGTCTCAATACTAACAAGGCATATGGGCCTGATGGACTCCCTCCTGTTGTCCTCAAGAACTGTGCTTCTGTGCTTACACCTTGCCTAGGTAAACCACTTTCCCCTTTGTCTGTCAACTAGTACCTTTCCTTCTTGCTAGAGTTTGCTCTCATTCAGCCAGTCCCAAAGAAGGGTGACTATTCCCAGCCCTCTAACAATCGCCCAACTGCTTCAACATCCTGTATTTCTGAAGTTTTTGAAAATATTCTTAAAAAAAAAAATTCAAGCACCTTCCCTGCCATAACCTTCCTTCCGATTGTCAGGATGGGTTCCCATAGGGACACTCCACTGGTGATCTTATCACCTTCCTTTCCGATTCCTGGTCATGCTCCTTTCAGGGCTTTGGCGAAAGCTTTGCCACTACACTTGACATCTCAAAGGGTTTCTATCGAGTCTGGCATAAATCTTTAATCACCAAACTGCCCTCTTACTGTTTCTATCCTTCTGTCTGTATAGTTCTAGTCGGTTGATTATTATTTGATATTGACTAGGTAAAAAACTATCACTTTTCTGGATATTAAGGATGTCACCTAATTTTCCACAAGGGATTAAAGTTAGACTCACCAATTCTGGTGGATTGAGGGACTGTGATCACCTAAGGCGACATGCTTAAGATATCGACCTTGACCTCAAGGTCCCTTTAAAGCTCGGCTTCTAGCAGGCAATGGCCATGGGAAGTTTTTCTTTATTAAAATTGTCCTCCGACAATTTTCTATCTATCTATCTATTGCCAGACGCCTCAATCCCGTTTGGGGTGGCCACAAACAAATCGCCTCCAAGTCGCCCTGTCCCCCGCCATTTCACTACCCTGCTCCCAACTCACACCCCCCTCTCTCATATACCTCTCCACCCCATCCCTCCATCTCATCCTCGGTCTCCCCCTCCCTCTTCCACCCTCCACCTCACTCACATACACTCTCTTCGTCAGTCTTTCACCCTCCATCCTCTCCACATGGCCAAACCACCTCAGTGTGTTCCTCACAACGCTTCCTATCACATCCACATCAACACCACAACGCTCCTTTATATCCTCATTCGTCAGCCTGTCTCTCCACGTGACTCCACAAGCTCCTCTTAAATAACTCATTTCCACTGCTCTCACTCTTGACTTGTGTCCTTCCAACAACGTCCAAGCTTCACTTCCGTACGTTAGAGTTGGTATCACAATACTGTCATGTAGTAACTTATTTACTTCCATGCTCACTTCCCTGTTTCTTATCACTGCTTTCAAGGAACCAGCAACTTTTCTTCCCTGCTGTACCCTTTCAAGCACTTCACCCTCCAAACCTCCATCCTTACTCATCACACTACCCAAATACTTAAACGTACTCACATTTTCCAATTCCTCACCATCCAACCTCGCTATACATTCACTGACTTCACCTCTCTCAAAGACCATCACTTTACTCTTCCCTACATTCACCTTTAGGTTCCGTTTCTTACACACTCTCTCAAACTCATCCACCAAGCCTTGTAGCTCCCCTTCATCTTCACTCAACAACACAGTATCATCTGCAAACAACAGTACAGGGAGTTTCCAAACACTATCCTCTCTCACCAGGGCCACTCCAACATCCACTACCCTACCTTGTACCTCTTTTATTACCCCATCCATGTACAGATTGAACAACCATGGAGACATGACACATCCCTGTTTCAAACCAACTTTCAAAGAGAAAAATTCACTTAGTTCACCATCCACACGCACTGCAGCCTTAGCACCATCATACATACTCTTCACAGCATTCAACAACTTCCCATCTACTCCATATATTCTTAACACTTTCCACAATCCTTGTCTATCCACCCTGTCATATGCTTTCTCCAAATCCATGAAAGCCGCATACAACTTCTTTCCCTTCTCTAGAAACTTTTCCACTAAAGATCTAAGAATGAATATCTGATCTACACAACCTCTTCCCTTCCTAAAGCCTCCTGTTCTTCTCCAACTAATTTCTCTGTTCTTTCTCTAACTCTGTCTATAAGTATCCTACCATACACTTTTCCTATTATACTAAGAAGACAAATGCCCCTATGATTACCACACACTTCTTTTTCCCCTTTTCCTTTGTACAAGGGAATAATTATACCTGACTTCCAATCCTCCGGGACTCTACCTTCCTCCCAGGCCAATCTGCACATCTTCCACATCCATTCTACTACTATCTCTCCCCCATGCTTCAGCATCTCACCACACACTCCATCAATTCCTGGGGCTTTCCCCGATTTAACTTTCTTCATTGCTTCCACAATCTCTATCCTACTGATTTCTACCTGTCTTCTCACCTCCCTCCTTCTCCCAGCCATTCCCTAGCCACTTATACTCGCATTACTTCCATCCTCTACGTTCAACAATTCCTTAAAGTGTTCTCTCCATCTGCTCACTTTTTCTCCCTTCTCTACTAGTAATCTACCATGTTTATCTTTCACTCCCCTGCTAACTTCACTTCCACCCTGTCTTACTCTTTTCACTTCTCTCCAGAACATTTTCTTACAGTCCCTCCACTTTACACTCAAATTCCTTCCAAATTCCTCATCCACTCTCTTCTTACTCTCTCTTACTAATCTTTTCACCTCTCTCTTCCTTTCCACATATAACTCTCTCTTCTGCCTCTCAACTTCTTCCACGCCCCTATTTCTCATCCATTCATTGTATGCTTTCTTCTTTTGTGCCACAGCCTGTTTCACCTCTTCAGTCCACCACGCTGTTCCTTGCACCCCCCTCCGTCTTCTCTTCCTTCCACACACCACATCACATGCTGCACATATTTCTTCTGTAAATATCTTACACACACCTTCCACGTCTCCCATCTGCTCCAATTCATATTTGCCCAATCGTTCCTCCACTTCTCTCTTATACTCTGCCTTTTTCTCATCCTCTTGTAACCTTTCCACTCTCCTTGCAACTACTCCTTCCTCTCGTCTTTCCCTTCTTTTATTCCTCCATCTTACTTGCATCCTAATTCTGGCCACCACCAAGTAGTGGTCAGAAAGGCCACTCCCCCAACCTCTATAAACTCTTGCATCCAATATACATCTTCGCATCCTTTCATCCACACACACATAATCAATCATTGCCTTCCTTTCATTCAGTTCACCACCCACCCTTCTCATCACTCGCCATGTATACCTGTGGATCATTTTATGCCTGAAGAGGGTATTGGCTATTACCAACCCTCCCAGCACAGATGTCCACTAACGCACTCCCATTCTCATCTATCTCAGCAGGCACACCCCACTCACCAACTATTCCATCCACCTTCACATTACCAACTTTACCATTCATATCACCGATCAAAAACACTCTCTCATTCCTTCCAAACTTTTCCATGCACACTTCCACATTTGTCCAGAACTCTTCTCTCACTCTTCTAGCACGATCTTGCGTTGGCGCATACACACACACAATCGCCCACATTTGTATTCCAACTTTCAACTTTACCCACACAATCCTTGACCCAACTGATCCATACTGTCTTATGCTCTTCTTCCATCTTTTACTCACAACTATACACACTCCTTCCTTTGCCCTCTCATTCTCATCTACTCCTGCACATATACCCCATCCATACTCCCATTCTCTCACACTTTCTCCTCTCCATTTTGTTTCAGTTATTCCACATACATCCACTTTCGCATCCTCAAGCACCTGGACAATCTCTCTCTCTTTCACCTCATCATTCGCTCCTCTTACATTCCATGTACACATTACCAAGTCCTTTGTCCGGTCCTGGGTCGTCAACGTTTGGTCAGTCCTTGTCCGAGGCTTCTTGTTTGTTTTTTTAGTTAGTTGTTTTCCGGGGAGGGGCACTAACCCTCCGCCAACCCTTTTAGTCGCCTTTTACGACAAGCAGGGATACTGGGGGAGTATTCTTGAAAACCCCCCTACCCCCAGGGGGTAATTTTAAATAATTTTACATTTTGCACTTTTGGGCAAATGCTATAGTTTGATTCCTCTTTTTAGTGTTGAGACTTAGCACTTCGAAAACTACCTCGAATGACAGATGTATATTCGTAGTTGAAGGATGCGGTATTATTATTATTATTATTTTACAACTCTTAAATACAATAAAAATTATTTTTCATCGATAATATTTCATTATTTTAGATCAGCGTTTCTCAACCTTTTTACCCTTATGGAACCCTTGAAACAATGTTCATGTCTCAGGGAACACTTACATAAAAAGTTCTATACATCATAATTAATATCTTTCTTTCTCTTGTATAAACTTAAAGTTCATAAGAACATAACATATTTTTTTTTATAACTGGTTTCGGCAAAAAATAACTTACGTTTATCTGAAGTTTACTGGCAATGCAAATAATTTATAAATAAATAAAAACAAATAAATAATCGAAATCAAACTGCTTGTTCAAGAGACCTCATACGGAGGTTTTCATTCACACACACAAATAAACATAAATAACCAATATCATATATAACACATATAAACAGAACGAAAACAGATAGCCTAATAACTACTAGTACTACCACCATAACTTGATCAATAAAACTTAAACAAACAAAACTGAAGCAAATTAAGGCAAACAGAAGAACTAACCTTGGGAGAGAGAGAGAGAGAGAGAGAGAGAGAGAGAGAGAGAGAGAGAGAGAGAGAGAGAGAGAGAACACACAAAAACTTCCCATAAACTAACAAAATCGTAAACATACCGGTACTTAAACTGTTAAAATTCATATAAAATCCCTAAATGACGAGTAACATTTACTAAATAACGTGGGCGAATGAGGGACTGTACCAGCACACCAGGAAGAACATTTGGGACTGATGGAGACCGTGCATGTGTCCTGTACTCGAGTGAGTCACTTGATGATACACGTGTATAGTAAAATTACAAATATGAAATTAAACACAAAAATGACTCATAAATGCATTTACGTATGATTAGCTAATTTATCACTATTTCTCTGGGAACCCCTAGTGACCTCTTGCGAAACCCTAGGGTTCCGGTGAACCCTGGTTGAGAAACGCTGTTTTAGATTAAGCGGAAATGGCGCGGAAAATTTCTTAGAGTTTCCTATCTCTGCACACACACACACACACACACACACACACACACACACACACACACACACACACACACAGATTCGGGGACTGCACATCTACAGTTCGATGTTTCTTATTTCATTGATGTTACGAACGTATGATTCTATTGAGCAAGAAAATGGATAGTAGTTTTGGTGGTGGTAGTGGTGATAGTAGTTGTGATGATGGTGGTGGTCGTAGCTGTGGTGGTTGTCGTAGCTGCGGTGATGGTGGTGATGGTGGTAGTTATGATGAGGGTGGCTGCTTGTTTTGAATTGAGCATAATCTTTCATATTTTTAAGTCTAAATACACAAATGGACTTGTCCAAAGAATTTACTTGCATATTACTGATACGGAGCCAACCTCTGACCTAATATCTGACTTGGCTCGTATCTCTGAATGAGGTAAAAGCAATCTTGTTGTTTTTAATGCTAATTTGAAGAATTTTACAAAGAAATGTAATAGTCTGGAGGAATTTCACTGAACCTCGTTCCGAGACATATACAAAGTTTTAGTGTATTTTTTTGATACATTAGACCCTACTAATGAAAATTAAAAAGTGCAACCAGTTGGCAATCTTGAGCATTTTGTTATCTGGGCCGAAATCCAAAATGGCCGCCCGAAAAAATGAAAAATTAAAATATTTGACTACTCTTGTCACTATTTTTAGTCATTCATTCGTTCATTCATTGCCAGACGCCATGTATCCCCGACAGGGTGGCCAAGGGCTTAGAGTTAATTGTTTTACAGGGAGGGGCACTAATCCTCCACCAACCTCACTTGACTATTTTTAGTAATATTACATTATTTAATTGTAGAATTATTTCAAGAAATTCTAGGCTTAACAATGTATATTATATATGTGTAAATTGTGAAAAGAAAAATTACTCAATTATACTTGATTAAAAAGGGCACTAAATGTGATTACCGTACCCTGTTAGACTATCACCAGATATTACCACAATATTTCATTCTCTTAACAAACTATACAGGGAAAGGATGGAGAATTAGGTCTTTCTGTCAGTAAACATTTTTAAATATTTAACATGTCTGTTCCAAAAAACATATTTAAACCATAATCTTTTTCACAACTAAAATGTTCATATCCCTTATATCAGAATGTTAGACCAATTACGCCCTTCAAAATTGATCAAAATGCTTTACATCAAAAATATATGTTACTTATAAATATAAAAACACTGATAAACAAAACACATTTACAACTAATATATTAAACGTCTGTCATTTCCATGTCCATACTTCCCTCCATACTTTTCTCTTCTTCAACTGACACTCTTGATTTACTTTGAGGATTGTGGCAGTCAGTTTCATGGCATGCACAAAACAGTGAGCAAGAAAGTTGTGTTGCAGCACATGTTCTTCAAATGCCTCTGTTGTTGGTGGCAAAGCTTTTAGCTCTGGTGCTGTGGTGAACCGAAGATTGTCCATCATTGACTGCCACACAGTGTATCTTAAAGATGTCATGTTGTTTTTATTTGGAAAGCCATAACATGCTGCAATGAATTTTGTGGCTTAAGCAATAACATCAGTCAGCTCTTCTTGTTGCCACCCTAATCTAGTACGTGTCTTCCCACGCTTTATTGCCTTTAACATTGCTCCTTTACCAATACCCCATAAACATGAAACACTGTCACATCCTGTAAGGACATGGGCAGGTAACAGACTGTTGAGAACATCTTGATTTTGCTCAACTGTTGCTCTGATATCTGCACTTGATCGTGAAGGGCTTGTTCCAACCATTACCATATTGCAGGCAAGATTTTCTTGCTTATAGAAGTGGCATTGCAAGACAAATATGTCTGTTTCATCAGCAACAATTCTAATGCTGTGGCTTCCTGACCTTGCCAAATGGACAGCTTGCTGCACCACAATAACATCAGCTTCCTCATGTGTAGTGCCAAGTCATGTAGAGAGGTGTATGGTATGTAGGAGGACTACTGGGCTTTGAGAGCAGGCTGTGAAGCCTATGCCCAGAGTCGGACACACACACACACAAAAAAAGAAGTCAGGCCTGCTTCTTCTGATTCCATTACAAAGCTCTACTGGTATTGGTTCCTTACCTCTAATCACATGGTGTTTGTCATTGTGTGGCAGTAGATATGTGTTTCTCACATTCTTTCCACATGGTTAAACCACCTCAGTGTGTTTCTCCTAACGCTTCCTATCACATCCACATCCACACCACAAAGTTCCTTCACTTCCTCATTTGTCAGTCTGTCTCTCCATGTAACTCCACATTCTGCCCTCAAAAAACTTATTTCCACTGCCCTCACTCTTGACTTGTGTCCCTCCAATTAGGTTCAAGCTTCACTTCCATACGTTAGAGTTGGTGTAACAATACTGTAATGCAGTAACTTTCTCACTTCCATGTTCACATCCCTGTTTCTTATCACTGCTTTCAAAAAACCAGCAATCTTTCTTCCTTGTTGTACTGTTTCAAACACTTCACCTCCAAACTTCCATCCTTGCTCATCACACTGCCCAAGTAGTATTTAAACGCACTTACGTTTTCCATTTCCTCATCCGTTTCCTCCTCACTGTACGAGAGTGCTTCGGGTACTTCGTGTTTCCTTCTTCTTGTGAATATCAACATGTCTATGAAACACTTGTTATTGAATGATTTAATTGCATATATATATATATATGTAGCATATGTGAAATGACCGTAACCAAACCTGTATTACTGGTGGCACTCGGTAATGAACAGGAATATAGTTCTGCCTTTACAAACTGGGCATGACGTTCCACTCGACACAACGACCGAGTTTTCAGACTCGGAGTAGAGAGTAAATGATAATCTTAGGAGCTAATTTCAGCCGTCATGATGCAACTCCAACTATAGATCTGAGGTGTGGGCTTCTCGGTGCTATTTATATATCTGGGTAATGTGGGCAGCAAAGAGCTGGGCATCAGTGCAGAGCTCCTCGGCATATTGCCGCTTGGATCAACTGCGAGGTAACGAGAGGAAGGCAGTTTGGAAATCACATTGACTAAGGGTGAAATATTGCCAATATGAAAGACAGTCGTTCTATAGGAGCCAGAAGGAAATCATATCCAGACGCTGATCTCAGTTGCTCCCGTGGCATGACATGAAGTTTTGCAGCAAGGCCAAGTCTCATGTTTCGAGATATGATATATCGCACTGGAGCCCAGTGTCCGCAGTACTGAACAGAACTGAGAATTTTCAAACCTCAATAAAGTAGGGATCCCCGGGTATGGACCTATGAGCTTCGCAACTATGAGCCGATAGGTGGAGGGCTGTACGCTTAGGACCCTCCCAGAACAGTGCCTCGCCCAGCAACTCTGGGATCCAATGGGTTAATGGCTGGCAGATCTATCAGTTTCTTTAACCCATTAGAGCCCAGTGTCCACAGTACTGGACAGAACTGGGAATTTTCAAAACTCAGTAAAGTAGGGAACCCCCGGGTATGGACCTATGAGCTTCACGACTATGAGCCGATAGGCGAAGGGAGGTACGCTTAGGACCCTCCCAGAACAGTGCCTCGCCCAGCAACTCTGGGATCCAATGGCATATACACGTGTAGAGAAAAGGAACAGATACTGTTTTAGCTTGAGTGCAAAACCTTCATAATTTGTGACTGATGACTTAACGTGGGATAGATGAGATAGTGGTAGCACCTTCTCATTACATACCCCACCTGTTACCCTTTCCCCACTCCTCCCAATATGACTTGTCAGCCAATAACGACCCAGTTCTTGTTTGCCAGGGCTAAGCCAGGTTCTCTGTTTCTTTTGTCCACACCTGTACTTCTTCAATGCTCGGTTAATAAACATGTAATAGCTACTTTCGGGACTATGTATTAGAAAGTTACAAAACGACATGACGAATAATATGGACAGTGTCACAATGAAGAGCACTTCCTTTTTCAATACAAAAAGTTAAAGCTTAAGCCTCTTCAAATCCTCACTTGCGCGGGTGTAACAAAGGCACCAATCAAGATCAAGTTTTCCTTCTAAAGGAATCACCATCCTTCTACAGGGTTCAAGAAGTGAAGTGCCTTGCACCAGCATTAGATGTTTTGCTCCACTTCTCGAATGGAACTGCATAATTATCAGGCTTTCACCTGGTCCAGAAGCGACACACCTCTGCTGGGATGTCAAATCCAAAAGAATTCAGATGGTAGAAGGATTTTGTCACTTCCGGTTAGTGTTGATTGTGGACATCCCAGTCACCTCGTGTCCTAAATGTAAAAAATAAATTGTAGTTCGAGCAGTTCCAGGAGACCTGATACCATCTTGCATTTGTAACTTTTTGAGGAGTAGACTGTAGCACCAGTCGAGCAGGACAGTACTCCCGAGATGGATGGAAAGCTGATGACAGGGAGAGCTGGAGTTCCCGTTTCATCATCCCTCAGGACTAGTTTCTGACCATACCCCTTTGCTGAACTTTTTCAGTGTCTCAGTAAAACAGAGAGTAGGCCAGCAAGCTCTCCAATACAAATATCTCTATCTACACCAAACAACATGCACGGTACACATTACACTTCCTTTTCCAAAATTCAAAAAATATCATGGCTATGCAACACTCAGCCTCGGAGTCCCCAGGGAGGGGGACCATAAATGCCCCCACCTTCCGCCCCTCTCCCGGTGACGACTTGAGCTGCCTGGAACCACTGTCTGACTCGCTCCCTCTTCATTTCTGCAACATTCACGGCCTTTCCTCTAACTTTCGCTCTGTTGAGCACCACCTCTCCTCCTCTAAACTTTACCTTCTCTTTCTAACGGAGACTTAGCTGTCTGAGGCAACTGACAGCAAACCCTTTTCTGTACCCTCCTACTTTCTCTACACTCGTTTGAAAACCAAAAGTGGGTGTTGTGTATATATACGCAACAACTTATCTTGCTCTCGTGTTCCAGAACTCGATTCTTCTTAATTCTCTACACTCTGGCTTCGGCTTTCCTGTCATTCTCTGACCAAATATATCTGTGCTGTTTACTTATCCCCTAATTCTACTGACTATCAAAAATTCTTCGACTATCTTACGTCTTTGATGGAACACATTCTATCCATTTCTCTATTCTCTGAAATCTCCATTTTTGGAGATTTCACTGTTCACCACCACCTTTCGCTCTCCTCTCCTTTCACTGATCTACCTAGTGAACAAGCCTACATCTTTCTATCCTTAATGAACTTGAGCAGCTTGTACAGCACCCTACCTGTATCCCAGACTGCCTTGAAGAGAGTTCCACCATACTTGACCTCTTCCTTAACTAATCCTTCTGCTTACACTATTAATCTTTTCTCTCCGTTGGGCTCCTCCGATCACAACCTCATCACCTTAACCTGTCCCATCACTCTGGTATGGCCTGTGGACCCTCCAGGGAAACGCCGTCTGTGGCATTTTGGAGCCTCAGAATGGGAGGCCCTCAGGCAGTACTTCTTTGATTTTCCCTGGAATGATTATTGCTTCCATGGCCGGGCGCCATCTGAGTGTGCCTTGCGCATTACAGAGGTTATTCTCTCGGGCATGGAAGCATACATTCCTTTCTCGTATCCTTTGTCTAATGCAAGAAAGCCTTGGTTTAATCACGCTTGTTCTAATGCCGTCCGCAACAAGGAGAGGGCCTACAAAAGGTACCGAAGCCAACCCACCCCTGAATCACATCATCTTTACGTTTCTCCCTGGAATCGTTCTAAGTCTGTTCTTCGCTCTGGTATAAATAATTTCATCCGTACTAAATGCTCTCAGCTCTCCAACTCGAATTCTTCCTGCTCCTTCTGGCACCTTGCCAAAAACCTTTCTAACAACTTTACCTAATCATTTTTCCCTCCTCTTTTCTACTCTGATGGCTCTGAGGCTATTTCTTCTACTGATAAAGCAGATCTCTTCGCTCAGACTTTCTCCTCTAATTCCACCTTAGACGATTCTGGTGCTGTTCCTCCATCACCTCCCCCCTCTGACTTCCTCATGGCTGACATTAAAATGTCTTCAGCTGATGTATTTTCTGCCATCACTGGCCTCAATACTAAGAAGGCATATGGGCCTGATGGAGTCCCTCCTGTTGTTGTCAAGAACTGTGCTCCTGTTTTTACACCCTGCCTAGGGAAACTCTTTCGCCTTTGTCTCTCAACTTGTACCTTTCCTTCTTGCTGGAAGTTTGCTCTCATTCAGCCAGTCCCAAAGAAGGGTGACCATTCCCAACCCTCTAACTATCGTCCAGTTGCTTTAACATCCTGTACTTCAAAAGTTTTTGAGTCAATTCTTAATAGAATAATTTTAAGGCATCTTTCCTATCACAACCTTCTTTCTGATCGTCAATACGGGTTCTGTCAGGGACGCTCCACTGGTGATCTTCTCACCTACATTTCAGACTCCTAGTCGTCCTCCTTTCGGGACTTTGGCGATAGCTTTGCCATTGCACTTGACATCTCGGTTGCTTTCAATCGAGTCTGGCATAAACCTCTAATTTCCAAACTGCCCTCTTACGTTTTCTATCCTTCTATCCCTCATCACTAGCTTCCTTTCTGGTCGTTCTATAGCTACTGTTGTAAACGGCCATCGTTCTTCTCCTAGATCTATCAACAGTGATGTTCCTCAGGGCTCCGTCCTATCACCAACGCTCTTCCTTTTATTCATCAATGACCTTCTAAGCTGTACATCTAACCCCATCCACTCATACCCTGATGACTCCACCCTTCACCTTTCCATTCAGTTCCCGCAATGCCCATCTCAGCAGTTATTTCAACAAACAAGGGATGAGGTTATGGCACACCTAATGTTTGACTTGACTCGTATTTCTGACCTGGGTAAAAATAATCTGGTTGTTTTTAATGCATCAAAGACTCAGTTCTTACACCTAACAACCCAAAAAAATCTTCCACATGTATACCCACTAATGTTTAATGATATTCAGCTTAATCCTGCATCATCCTTGGACATCCTTGGGGTTTCATTTACTCGGGACTTATCTTGGAAAGATCATATTAAATCTCTTGTAAAATCTGCTTCCAAAAGACTAAAGTGTGCTAAGACGACTTCGTTCCTTCTTTACCCTTGCACAATTTTTGACTCTATACAGGGGTATTATCCGTCCCTGTGTTGAGTACAACTCTCATGTGTTGGGAGGCTCCCCACATACACCTCTTCTTAATAGGGTGGAGTCAAAGACTTTTCGTCTCATTAACTCTCCTCTTACTGACTCCCTTCAACCTCTGTCTCTTGCCGCACTGTTGCATCTTTATCTCTTTTCTGTCGCTACTTCAATGGTCACTGCTCCTCTGAACTGTCTGCATGCATTCCTCCACCTCTACGACGGGCGCGTAGCACTCGTCTAGCAGCAAACTCTGATCCCTTCTCTGTCCAACTCTCTAATGCAAGAGTTAACAGTTACTCCCAGTCCTTCATTCATGCAGCAGGTCAGCTCTGGAACTGTCTCCCTCTGTCTGTATTTCCTGGTTCCTATGATCTCCAGTCTTTCAAACGCAGTGTGTCCAGGCATCTCGAAATGATCGGATCTTGAATTTGGCTCTCTCTTGTATTTTGTTTTTCTCTTGGGGAGAACTGATATTGCGGGCTCATGGCCTTTGGTTCCTTCTTCTTTGCATAAAAAAAAGTAACGATTCTTGTGGCATGAAGGGCCATTGCTGTGTAATTATTTGTCGAATTAAAGTAATTATACTTATATTTGGAAAAGTGTTTATTGAGGTGTTAAAACAATTTTCGTCCGACCTGGACCCTCTTACGGCACAATTTTTCCAACTGAACGATACATGTCAGGATGAAATCAATCCTGTACGTTGTTTCTGTTTCGTAAAAATAGTAGCTCATGAACTACTAACGTTATATTTTTTATGGTTGATGTGCAATATAAAAGATGATAACTAACTTCATCAGTTTCTCTGTAACAATCCCAGTTGGCTGAGTGATACTTTGTATAATATACTCATGGCCATTATCTGACTAAACCCTGAATCACTTTTAAATTCTCAGGCCAACATGGCCCTGTGTTCCTTTACCTCCCATTGTTTCCCAGCATCAATGCAACATATTTCTACCTTGACCATAGTTAGTAGCTGTGAACACTATTTTGTTCTGATCACCTATATAAAAATCACCTTTGTCTCATCGTGACGACTCATTAGACTGGCCACACATAGTGGTTTATGCTAAGCCAGTGGTTCTCAACCAGGGGGGCACGTCCCCCTTGGGGGGCGCGAGCAGTTTCCAAGGGGGGTACGAAGACTCAAAGGATAAATAGTGCCTTCAGGAAGTGTGTGTGTGTGTGTGTGTGTGTGTGTGTGTGTGTGTGTGTGTGTGTGTGTGTGTGTGTGTGTGTGTGTGTGTGTGTGTGTGTGTGTGTGTGTGTGTGTGTTTCACGATGAACCACTGATTTATATTCAATATTCACATTCTGTTTTTGAGGCATACTTCAAAGCTCATGTTTATTTGTAACCTTGTAATAAGATTTTTTTTTCTTTCCTTTTTTGTCTGTCGCCTGGTGATCTTCCAGCGTCTTCTCTCTCTCTCCCTCTCTCTCTCTCTCACACACTCTCTCTCTCTCTCTCTCTCTCTAGTCTAGTCGTTCAGAGAGAAAATTAAAGATGCCAAGAAGCCTTGTATTGCAAGTTGGACTGCACAACAGAAAAATATAAATATCCCATCGTATCTCCCCTGAAGGGAGAGAGTGGATTGCAGGTGGAGGGCTAATTCAACCTGTATTCACCTTACTTAATATCCGTTTAAGCTGGATGCAACAATAACAATTATTCGGGATTTTTTAATAAGTCAAACGATGGAAGGAAGGGGGGAGGCGGTTGGATATGCAGAGCAAGGCTAAAGGGGGTGCGATGCGAAAAAGGTGGAGAACTGCTGCTTTAAGCTATTCAAGGAGTAATTGGAGCAGAGGTCACGTGAGTGATCTTTGTCTCCGTGTCTTGTATATGACAAGGTGACCTGTTCGAATTAATAGGCCTTAGTAAGTGATAAATAGGATCATTTTGCACCAAAATTAATTGTCTAGCCCTCCAGGAAGTCGTTCTGTGACTGATTTTATCATTCGACAGTTCTACCCTGGCCGACCTTGACCTTGATTATGAAAACATTGGAGTTTAGGGTAAAAAAGTTTCTTATCAAGAGGTATTTCTGTACCAACTGTAAGGTGTCTGTCCACAGCTGCAGCAGTCATTAATGTTGAGTCTATTCTAACTGCTATGTCGAGTATAGTCTTGGTGCATCTTTTGTTTGACATATCCAGAATATGTTTCACACAATATATAGTAATAACACAGTAATAAAAAAGTGCAATCACATAATAATATAGTTATGGTTTTGGGATGCTCCCAGGAAGAAACGCTAGGCTGCTTTCACAAATATGTAAGATTTCGTGGGCACCAAACACTTGCTATTTGAAAGATCTATTTATTGCATCACAGACAATGCTTACACAACTGGGAGATGGAAAGTATGTCGGTAATTAATTATTGCTATTTTGTATCAGCCTATATGAAAGTGACAGTCTTCTTCAAACAGAGGCATGCTGAAAATTTACAAGTCCTCACCGTAATAATAAATGTAGCAAAGGTCACCACCCAGCCCCAGCCGCCATCCATCCCTTCTCCGTCCTTATGCTCCGCCTCTGAGGTATCCTCATTATCACTTCTCTCAGTTGCCTCCTTACTTTTTCCATTCACATCCATGTCGCCCAGGAAGTGGTCTTCTGGCTTGAGCATTTCTTCTGTCACGAACTGATCTGCTCCAAGCTTATACCCAGACAGTTGGCTTTCCTTGCCACCACTTACAGTTTTTTTGTTTTCTATGTGTTCTTTCATGCTCATTTTTATCCCGTATCCAAGCTGACCTTTAATAAGTAAGAATGGAAGAAAAGCAAGAGAACAAAAGCTGTCAGAGAAGATTGGTAATAGTAAAGTGCTTTATTCAGGATTATTTAACTCTTTCAGGTGTGTATAACATAGCGCATAGAGATATTTGCCATTGAAAGATATTAGAATCAGTGTCAAATACTGTACAACACTTTTTAAATTCACGATTCCAACATTCCCAAAAGTCACCATGATCATCACACAGTTAAGTATTATAAATAGTATTTTACTGACATTTTTGCATTTCAATGGAGGTTGTGATATATATCCTCTTGATTATTTCTCGAACTGTATTTTTTTGCTGAGTAAGTTTCTTTATTGAACGAAAGGTGATGATATTGCTAATCCACAGTTTTCTTTAACCCGAGGCGTCCCATCGACGTATGGGTACGTTGCAACGTTATGTAACTGCCAGTCCCGTCGATGTACTGGTACGTTGCACAATTGCAAGGTTCATAATTTGCACAATTTTCAATTTTTGCGGGTGATTTTTGGTATGTATACACGGGACACCTTACTCTATTCCTCTACAAGATGCCAGGCAGGGACAATGCCTTACACCACATAACCTCCCCCCCTGCCCGCACACCAGTGTCTTGGAAATTCATCTGTTACCAGTGACCTGGCCAATAAAGACATTCAGGGCCAGAGTGCTTCCCCAATTAATGACAGTGTGGATGACAAAGTTTACATAGCATTAGAGGAAGAAACAGTCAGAAATGATGATCAGGTAATGTGGCAAAAAAAGGTCAGGTATGTTGATGAGTTAGTGAGTGAAACAATGCTTATAATGCCTATATTACTGTTTGAAAACCAATATACTCTCATACTACAAATAAATTTGTACCAAATAAATAAATACCGTTAATGAGTGGTGTGGAATAGTTACCCTCCCATAGAACTCGTTTTCTTTGGAGCCAGCCTGATAGAAAATCCAGTAAGGTAAGGAGGTACTGCTACCTGTATCGAGTATTTTAAACCTCAAGTGAGCGATTTCTCTATGAATTTTCGATGTTTCTCACCAAAAGCGGAGATTTTAGCCAAAAACAAAAAAAAATCCAAAATAGCTCGGGACTGGGGGGTATCGGAGGTGCAAAATCAGTTGGGACGTGACGGGTTAAAGCTTTTTGCAGGATATCTTTCACGCATCGATACACATGATTTGACTGTTTTATTAAGTCTTCTAAAACCATGCTCTATACTTCAGGGACGGCAGTCATTTTAAGCCATATTTAATCTTATTATCTGAAACCCATAAATAGTATGGTCTGGAACTTTCTCATAGATGGAAATTTCATCGTTCTCACTAAACTTAAGGCTAAATGTGACAGTACGAGGACCACTAGTACTAAATTCATCTACCACAGCTTTATCACATAGGGTTTCTAGTGTAACTAAAATTCAAGATATTTGCTCCACTTGCTTGCTGCTCAACAAACTGATAATATGAATGTTCGAAAAAGTGTACAAGTCCAACCTTGCGTCTGAGGCGAGGGATTCACTCCATCGTGTTATGAGCAAAATAAATCTTCAATAATTATATATTTGTGCATAAAAAAGACTCTAACCAATTGGCCATCAAATATATTGTCGAATGCCCATGGCTAAATTGGCACGCATCTGATGTTTTGGATCTCATCGTTCAGAATGGGAGGATGCACTGGCCAAAAATATTTCACTTTTTCACTTCGTTCGCAGGGTTGATGAGTAAAATAAAGCCTAAGCAGTACCGTAATGACTATTATGGCTTACCCATACTCATAGCTTGTAATTCCCGCATGAACAGAAGGGATGCTGGAGAGAGAAAGGATATAACTTTGTGACCAGGTCTATGCAATCTATAATAATGATTCAAGATTGTTTATAAATTATGGATTTACACCAACTTATATATATATATATATATATATATATATATATATATATATATATATATAATCTCATGCTCCGACAGAGGACCGAGTGGCAAGAGTGAAAGATGAGTTTTGGGCGAGAGTAGAAGCATGTATGGACAAATTTGAGAGGAGCGAGAGAGTGCTTTTAACTGGAGACATGAATGGCATAGTTGGGAATGTACGAGTGGATGGAGTGGTTGGTCACTGGGGTGTGCCAGCTGAGGTAGATGGGAATGGTAGTGCTTTGGTGGACATCTGTGCTGGTAAGGGGTTGGCAATACCCAACACACACTTTCGATATAAGATGATCCACCGGTATACATGGAGAGTAATGAGGAGGATAGATGATGAACTTGTTGAACGAAAGACAATGATAGACTACGTGTGTGTGGATGAGCGAATGAGAAGACAAGTGTTGGATGCAAGAGTGTGGAGAGGGTGGGGGAATGGAGTCTCGGACCATCACTTAGTGATCGCCATGGTAAAGCTGCAAAGAAAATGGTTGAGGAGACGAAGGGGAAGACAGGAGGAAACAGCTCCTGTGAGAAGAGTGGAGAATTTGCAAGACAGTGAGAAAATGGCAGAGTATAAGAGCATAGTGGAAGAAAGATTGGGAAGGTATGAGCTAGAGCAGATGGAAGGGGTGGAAGACGTATGTAAGATATTTACGGAAGAGATAGGCGCAGCGTTTGAAGTGGTTTGTCGAGTGAGGAGGAGATGCAAGGGTGTGCAAGGGACAGCATGGTGGAATGATGAGGTGAAATGAGCTGTGGAACAAAAGAAGAAGGCATATAGTGAATGGTTAGCAAGTAGAGGTAGGGGAGAAGATGATAGAGAGAAGAGAGAGGTATATGTGAGCAGAAGGGAGGTGAAGACACTGGTGAAGGAGAGTAAGAAGAAAGTGGATGAAGAGTTTGGGAGGAATCTGAGTGTGAAATGGAGGGAGAGTAAGAAATTGTTTTGGAGGGAAGTAAAGAAAAGTAAAGCAGTGTGAAAGGGGAAATAGTAGGAGAGCGAAAGATAGGAATAATAGATTGTTGGTGGAGAAGAGAGAGAAATTGAGGAGATGGAAGGAACACTTTGAGGATTTGCTGAATGTAAAGAGTGAGAGCAGTGCGAGTATAAGTGCGTGGGGAAAGGCTGGGAGAAGACGAGATGAGAGGAGGGAGGAAGAGATCAGTAGGGCGGAAGTAATGGAAGCAATGAAGAAGATCAAGTTGAGAAAGGCCCCAGGAATTGATGGAGTGTATGGTGAAATGCTAAGGTATGGGGGTGAGATTGTTGTGGAGTGGATATGGAAGTTGTGTAGATTGCCTGGGGAAGAGGGAAGGGTTCCAGAGGACTGGAAATCAGGGATAATTGTTCCTTTATACAAAGGAAAAGGGGAGAGAGAAGTATGTGGTGACCATAGGGGTATTTGCCTTCTTAGTGTGACTGGAAAAATATATGGTAGAATACTCATTGATAGGGTTAGGCATATGACAGAGGAGCTAGTTGGAGAAGAACAAGGGGGATTTAGGAAGGGAAAATGGTGTGTAGATCAGATATTTGTTCTAAGATGTTTAGTGGAGAAGTATCTAGAGAAGGGAAAGAAAGCGTATGCTGCCTTCATGGACTTGAAGAAAGCTTATGACAGAATAGATAGGCATGGTATGTGGAAGGTATTAAGAATATATGGAGTGGATGGGATATTGTTGAATGTTGTGAAGAGTATGTACGAAGGAGCTAGGGCTACGGTGCGAGTGGATGGTGAGCTGAGTGAGTTCTTTGATCTCAGTGTGGAATTGAAGCAGGGTTGTGTGATATCTCCATGGCTGTTTAATATATACATGGATGGGGTTGTAAAGGAGGTGCAAGGTAGGGCAGTGGATGTGGGGGTGGCTCTAATGAATGAGGGTGAAATGTGGAAGATTCCGGTGTTGGTGTTTGCTGATGTTACATTATTGTTGAGAGAAGATGAATGGGAGTTGCAAGGTTTGGTGAATGAATCTGGGACAGTGTGTAGGAGGAGGAAGCTGAAAGTTAATGTAAACAAAAGTAAAGTTATGGTGTTTGAGAGGAATGAAGTCACAGAATGTACAGTGAGGTTGGATGGTGAGGATATGGAGAATGTGAGTGCATTCAAGTACTTGGGTAGTGTGATGAGTATGGATGGAACTTTGGGGGATGAAGTGTGTGACAGGGTACAGCAGGGAAGGAAGGTTGTTGGTTCACTGAAAGCAGTGATGAAAAATAGGGAGGTGGGTATGGAAGTTAAGAAGTCACTGCATGATAGTATTGTGATCCCTACCCTGACGTATGGAAGCGAGGCATGGACTTTGCAAGAGGGGAACAAGTCAAGAGTGAGAGCAGTGGAAATGAGTTACTTGAGAGAAGCATGTGAAGTGACATGGAGGGACAGGTTGACGAATGAAGAAGTAAGGGAACGTTGTGGGGTGGAAGTGCATGTGGTCGAGAAGATTAGGAGAAATACACGGAGGTGGTTTTGACATGTGGAGAGAATGGAGAGTGAAAGGCTAAGAGGGTGTGTGTGGGTGGGGTGGAGGGAGGGAGAGGGAGGGGTAGACCGAGGGATGGAGTTGAGAGGTATATGAGGGAGGGGGGTGAGTTGGGGGGAGGGTAGTCAAATGGTGAGTGACAGAGCGACTTGGAGGCGTTTTGTCTGTGGCCACCCTTTGTGGGATTAGGGCGTTGGGCTATAGATAGATAGATAGATCTCTCATCAGCTGTTTGAGTGTCCACTTTAGGACTGTCCTATCCCACCCGAAGCAGGGACAAAACAGCCAATGTATCTCTACCAAGTGGTTTAGGCTGTCTGGTAGAGATTGTATGTAGGGTGAGAAGTGCTTGTAAGTGTATTGTAGTGTTGAAGTGGCTTTGGATGTGTGTGCAGTCCGTGAACCAAGTGTAATCGGCCCACGCAAGCCGACTGGGTGCAAGCATACTTTATAGTATGCAACACTGGTTCAACCACAGCACCCCTGATGTCCGCCAATGCAGTACGTGGCCAGAGAACGCTCCCAAAGTTTATTACCCTGGCAGGGCGCGAACCCTCGTTTTTCAGTGTACGAAAACGCACACTTTACCAGTGTACCACAGAGGCTTCATATATATATATATATATATATATATATATATGCCCTGGAAAGAGGAAATTATAGAGGTATAAAGCTTTTAGATCAGATAATGAAGGTAATGGAGAGAGTTTTAGAAGGTATGATTAGAGAAACAGTGAATATTGATGAGATGCAGTTTGGGTTTATGCCAGGTAGGGGGACCACTGATGCCATATTCATTGTTCGACAGATTCAGGAAAAATATATTGGTAGGAGAAGGGCTCTTTATTTTGTTTTTGTTGATTTGGAAAAGGCCTTTAACAGAGTCCCTAGAGAGGTGGTGAAGTGGGCAATGAGAAAGCTTGGCTTGGAGGAGTGGCTGGTTAGGGTGGTTATGGCCATGTATGTGGGTGCTCACACCCAGGTGAGAGTGAATGGAGATTTGAGTGATGAGTTTTCCGTGAATGTTGGTGTGCATCTTGAGTCCCATGTTGTTTATCATGGTACTTGAAGCCCATTCACGTGACTTTAGAAACGGACTTCCGTGGGAGTTGTTGTATGCTGATGGTTTGGTGTTGATTGCAGAGAATGAAAGGGAGGCGGAGGAAAGGTTTAGGAAGTGGAGAGATGGTATGGGGCAAAAGGGTTTAAGGGTAAATGCAGATAAAACAAAAGTGATGATATCTAGGGTTGGTGGCGGTACTGTCAAAGACGAGGGAGAGTGGCCATGTGCAGTTTGCCACAAGGGCGTGGGAAGTAATTCCATCTTGTGCGGTGTGTGTGATAAATGGGTGCATAAGAGATGTAGTGGTATCAGAGGTAGACTGCGAGATTATGCTGATTTTATGTGTATGGCGTGCCGGGGTGAGTAGGTGGAGATTGTCAGACGTGAAAGGATTGAACTTGCTGGTGAATCTCTTGAGTGTGTGGAAGAGTTTTGTTATTTGGGAGACATGTTGTGTGCTGGAGGTGGGGCTGGAGCTAGCTCTGTGGCTAGGGTGAGAAGTGGTTGGAAGAAGTTCAGGGAGCTCTTGCCTCTCCTGACATTGAGAGGGCTCTCCCTACGTGCTAAAGGGCCTTTGTATGCAGCATGTGTTAGGAGTGTAATGCTGTATGGCAGTGAGACCTGGACAGTGAAGGAGGAAGACATTCGCCGGATCAGACGTACAGAAATGACAATGATTAGGTGGATGTGCAGTGCGTCCCTGCGTCCAAGGCCTGGAGAGGTAGGATGTGACTGCAGTGTATTGATGTTGTGATGAGGAGAGGTAGATTGAGGTGGTTTGGACATATGGAGAGGATGGGGGATGATAATTGGGTGAGGAAGGTGAGAAGTGTTAATATTGGGGGTGGGGTTATGAGGGGTAGACCAAGAAAGACATGGGACGAGGTCATTAAGTGTGACCTTAGGGACTGAACAGGGAGGCTGCAATGGATCATGCAGCGTGGAGAGCCGCCATTACGTGACCAAGGCCGACACATGCAAGCATGTTGGAGCCTTTAAAAACGAAACGAAACGATATATATATATATATATATATATATATATATATATATATATATATATATATATATATATCCAGTTTTGATTACTCAATATATAAATTAAATTGCCAAAACATTACCAAATATATCTGTGTAGTTTATCGTTCCCCCAATGCTTCTTCGGAACCCAGTGTATTTGATTCCATATCCACTCAGTTGAGTAACCTTGACCTTGCCCTTGGCAATGAAATTACCATTTTGGGTGATTTTAACATACACAATGTTGAATGGTTATTGCATTCTGCCCGGACTGACGATGCTGGTCTAGAATGCGAGCTGTTTGCAGAATCGTTTAATCTCACCCAGTTGGTAAAGCAACCAACCAGAATACCTGATAATCCTGACCATAATGCTCATCTCTTGGATTTATTCTTGACAAATAATCCAGATCAATACAGGATAGAGGTACTGTCACCACTTGGATCCTCTGACCACAATCTCATCAAAGCCTCATTAGTTAACCCTCCCACACCTCCCCATTCTGAAGCTGTCAGGGTGACCCGATGGCACTTTGACAGGGCTGACTGGGATGGCTTTAGAAATTATCTTGCTGACATTCCATGGCAGTCTTTCTTCTCTAGTGATCCCAATTCTACCCAGTCCCACATTTGCGACTTAATACTAGCTGGTATGGATTTATTCATACCAAGTCAACAATTCACTAAAAGATCAAACTCTCCAAAATGGTTTGATGGCAATTGTGCCAGAGCAACAGCCCAAAAGTCATTAGCATATAACTCTTACTTAAAATCAAAAACATCTGAATCACTATCCCAATTTAAAATTGCTAGAAATCATGCAAAAGCTGTATTAAATCTACCTAAATCAAACTTTCTTCAAAAGCAAGCATCAAAACTACTTAACAACCCTAATGACAACAGAAAATTCTGGTCAACTCTTAATTCTTTCAATAATAACTTTAACAAGTCATCTTCCATTCCCCCACTAAAATCTTCAGACGGCAATATTACAAATGACCCACGTGGGAAAGCAGATATCTTTGCTAGTACCTTTCCCAGAAACTCTACCATAGATGATACCAGCCAGAATGTCTCAGTACTGGAACTTGATTCTCCCGAAATTGCCCCACTTAAAATACAGACAAGATACGTAAAATCTATCCTAGACAATTTACCTACCAACAAAGCTCCAGGCCCAGATGGAATTCCGCCAATTGTTTTGAAAAAGTGTTCCCCTGAACTTGCCTCTGTCCTAGCTAAATTATTCAGACTATGCATACGTACTTCTTTATTCCCAAATTCATGGAAAGAAGCCAATATCCACCCAGTTCCGAAGAAAGGAAGTTCGTCTGACCCCTCCAATTACAGACCAATAGCTGTCACATCTTCTCTTGGTAAGGTATTTGAAACTTTAATTAATAAGCATATTGATAAAGATCTTGAATCCAACAACTTAATTAGTGATAGACAATACGGTTTTCGCCACGAAAGATCCACCATTGACATACTCAATCTCTTAACTCATACCATCCATCAATCAATTGATCTTTTTGGAGAAACTCATGCAGTAGCTCTTGATATCTCTAAAGCTTTCGACAGAGTATGGCACCGTTCCCTGCTGTCCAAACTCCCTTGCTATGGACTAACGTCTTTTGTTCCTTTGATTTCTTCTTATCTTAGTGACAGGAAAATAAGAGTAAAAGTAGATGATGTATATTCGAATTTCCACTCAATTAACGCCGGCGTGCCGCAGGGATCAGTTCTGGCGCCAACCCTATTTCTGGTTCATATTAATGATCTCTTATCTGTCACTCACAATCCCATTCACTCATATGCAGATGACTCAACACTACATAGTTCATTCACACTCAGACATCCATTTACAAAGTCTAATATCTCTACCTCTCAACTCAGTACAGCCATCTCCATAAATCAAGATCTATCTACAATCAGTGAATGGGGACAAAACAACCTTGTCTCTTTTAATGCTAGTAACACTAAATATATACAGTTTACTATTAGACAGATATTGCCAGATTCATACATTACCTTCAGTGCTACTAATATTCCCATCTCCAAAAGTTTTGAAATTCTTGGTCTCACTTAACAGTGCCCTCAGCTGGACCTCTCATGTCAGATTACTTGCTAAAATCGCCTCAAAGAAACTTGGATTATTGTACAGAGTCCGTAACTTCTTCGCCGATGAGCAGTTAGCTATAATTTATAAGAGTCATGTGCGCACTCAGCTTGAATATTGCTCACCCTTGTGGAATGGTTGTGGAGAGGTTGCATTAAGACAACTAGTCAAAATTCAGAATAAAGCTGTTAGAATCATTAACAACCCTGCCATTACATATAAACTACCTCCCCTGCAAGTAAGAAGGAATGTTGCCTCCCTTGCATTATTTTACAGATATTTTTTTGGCAAATGCTCAGACGAAGTTGCGTCCATGGTGCCACCTCTCCATGCCTTCCCTCGTGCTACACGGGCATCTGGTAGCGCTCATGACTGGAATGTCACTCAACCATACTGCAGAACTTCTGCCTATCAGAATTCTTTTATTCCCCGAACTGCATCTCTCTGGAACTCGCTTCCCCAGAGTTGTTTTCCTCCAAATTTCAACCCACAACTGTTCAAGTCTAACTGTTACAGATATTTTATGAACAGAGGACACCAGTAATCTGGTGTATGGATTATTATTTTTTTTTACCCATTTGTTTTTCCTTCCTCCGTTCTGTTATTTATAAGAAATATATATATATATATATATATATATATATATATATATATATATATATATATATATATATATATATATATATATATATATATATATATATGTATGTATGATAGTCTGCAATTTCTGGTGATTATTATTGCAGGATTCTTCTCTTTAGTGCTGAGACTGACCACATGGAAAAAACTCACACTAATGATTGCTATTTATTCGTAGTGACGTGTGTGGGTATTATTTTTTGTGTACAACTTTTACGTACCTTAAAATTTTACATTTTACTTCGAAAATTTTCAACTTCGTTTGTGAAATGCTTGTGCCAAGATGCAGTTTTGTGAGTGCACTCGAGACTTCATTTACAGTAGATATAACATGCAATAGGGGTCCACATTGAAAGTGCAGAAAGTGTTCAAGCGAGCGAGATAGCAAGTTAGGCAGTGATGAATATTGTCTCATGTGGCTAATCATTTTCCTCTGATTTCCTTACCTGAAAATACTGAAAAGAACTTAATTGATCGAGCAAGCGAAGCAAGCGAGAACACCAAATTTAGTCACAAGTTGGACCCCCGACATATGTACCTAAGCGAATGATTTATCGCATCAGCAAGAATGGGGGTCTGGGGTCAGGAGGAAAACTCTGTAGTACAGTAGCGAACTTTTTTGGATATCTCAGCCAATTTTGAAGTTACAAGAAAGATAGACACCAATTTGGAAATCGCATAAAAATGCTCAATAATTTTCATTTCATAGACAATCCGTAATTCCCAATAGTTTTTCTGTAAATCAAGGAAACGATTTTATATAAGGCAGATTAGCGTAACAGCCGGCTGCGCAAGAAGTAATGGTTTAAGTTTACGTGAGTAGCGTAGCAGTATTTTCCGACAATTGCTGAGAGCAACCATGTTTTGCCTTTTCAAAACAAATTCCTTCTGTTTGGCTATTTTTTTTTTTAACTAATACAATACCCTGATTGACGAAAGAAACTCTGAATATCTGATTCTGATTCGAATCGGAGTGCACCGAGAGATTTGATGAAAGTGATTTTTGTGAGTGGGCAAAAAGCAGTCATTATTAACATGCTAGGTCCCAAGTGCCAGGCCAAAAGTTAATAGAAGAAGAGTATTGGTTTTAGGAAGTGAGGGAATATTTTTGTTGTAATCTAATAAGTTCTTTTTAGTATTTTCAGGTAAGGAAACCGGAGGAAGATGATGAGCTACATGAGACAATATTCAGCATTGAATTGCTCACTCGCTCGCTCGAACACGTTCCACACTTTCGGTGTGGACGCCTATTACATGTTTAGATTACATCAAAAATGTTTCCTCTCACTTCCTAAAACCAATACTCCTCTACTATTAGTTTTAGGTTTAGGGCTTGGGACCTAGCAGGTTAGTAATGACTTTGCTTTTTGCTTACTCACAAAAATTGCTTTCACCAAATCTCTCGGTGGGCTCTGATTCGAATCAGAAATCAGAAATTCAGTTCCTTTCGTTGACCAGGGTATTGTACTAATTTGACTCGGATTCAGTAAAAAAAAAAAATTAAAAAGCCAGACAGAAGGTATTATTTGTTTTGAAAAAAACAACCTGGTTGCCCTCAGCAATCGTCAGAAAATACTTTTGTGCTAATCACGCAACCTCAGACCATTCCTTCTTGCGCAGCTGGCTGTTATGCTAATCTGCTTTATAAAAAAGAGTTTCCTCGAGTTACGGAAAAACTATTGGGAATTACGGATTGTGTATGAAATGAAAATAATTAAGGATTCTCATGAGTTTTCCAAAATGGTGTTTTTCTTTCTTGTAACTTCGAAATTGGCTGAGATATCCAAAAAAGTTCACCACTGTACTACAGAGCTTTCCTCCCGACCCCTGCCCCATTTCTTGCTAATGCGATAAATATTTCTCTCGGGTATATATGTCGGGGGTCCAACCTGTGACCAAATTTGGAGTTCTCGTTTGCTTCGCTCGCTCGTACAATTAATTGTTGTACGTGTGCGTGTGTGTGTGTCTGAGAGAGGCAGACTAGATTGATGACCAGTGACGAGGTGTTTTGGTCACTTCTGTGTCACAAGTGGCAAGCGTATTCTCAAGCATACCTAGCATAATGGAGCTAAAACTTTTCTCATATGAATCAATATGCCTTACTGATATTGCTGTGAATAAGTGTCTTCAGATACCAATTAATCATTACAGTGAATGTGCCCACAAAATTATCTCAACGGTTTTGCAACTTACGCCACTAACAGATTGCACTGCAAGTGGGATTGTTGATGCTCTTAAATCATCATTACTGAAGCATGGACTTGCGAGTGGAAGAGGGGAGGGTTAGAGGGCAGAAGGAAAATGTGTGTGTGTGTGTGTGTGTGTGTGTGTGTGTGTGTGTGTGTGTGTGTGTGTGTGTGTGTGTGTGTGTGTGTGTGTGTGTGTGTGTGTGTGTGTGTCCACGCATAACTGATGAGGAGAGGGAGATCGGCATATACTCGTATTTAGAATGATGGGAGGGTGCAAGATGGGACTGAGTAGGCAGAATAACGGGGCATGGAACTTGAGAGGGGTAAATAGAAGAGATGGAAAGGAATTGGCAATGAATTAGCTTCGAGAACAAAATGCCATAACGCCATAATCACCATGTTACCTTTCAGTACTAAATGCGCATGCGTGGGGATGGTTACAATGACGATTCGGGGAAACAGTAATTCAGCGGATCACCCGAATCATCTAGCAGTGTGTTGCGTGTTCAAAATGGCAAATGTTTCAATAAAGGCTTATTGTCCACCTTGCATATTACTGATGCAGCTTTCATCCTGGCTGCTTAACTTTGACCCTGGCGTTACTCCCGGGTCAAAGGTAGTATACTTTTTCATAACCAGTGCATCAGTTGCTGTATAACATGCGAGGCTGTTTGTTTGCTAATAATGACAGAGCAGAGCTTTCTTTGAAAAATAATAATGAAAATAATAGTGAGTTCCCATTGCCATAAAAATAGTAGCATTGACTGTTGCTGTTGATGTTTGATGTTGTTATTCAGTAACCCAGGTCAGTCTGGCAGAGAAAACAACGGCAGGCAAACAACCGCCCCTGCAGGGTCATCCCGTGCAGTAAACCAATGATCCCTTGCGGGAGGCAGTACCTCTCCACAACGAGACACAGGAAGGAGTGTGGTTTGGTTCCAGGAAGGACGCCACATTTGCGTCTCCCCCCAGTTAACACAGGCACCATAGAATGCTCCATATCACCCCGTAATAAGGTTATATGGTTACCATCCAGAGTTTTAAATGGTTCCATTAAGCTTGTCACTCATTATAAAGTAACTTGAAGTGGAGAGAAGAGCAATAATAAAAATTAAAACAACAGGAGAAATAGGAAGAGAGGAGAATAGAAAGAAAAAGAGTGATAAAGAGGAAGTAGGAAACACTGCATCAAGTGAGTGGATGATGGTCTTCACTACCCACTACCATGGTAGTAAACGTAAAGTGGCACACAGAGTTGTAAAGTTTGCCGATAATGATCTATATATCCAGTTATTATGTTCTAAATTATTCTTAACTAGTTGCAACGATGCTATTACTCTGTTCAGCTAAAGTCAGATATTTTGTTCATTTGAGAGTGAATTCACTCTCAAATGAGAAAGTTAGCAGAGTCTAACCACAGTTACTAACCTGCCATATTATCACATACTCAGTACTTCTAAATAACAGTATACGACTCGGGAATGAGTGAAAACATCTCTAACTTGTGTGCTGTCTCGGTTAGTAAGCTTTAACACACAGGTCGATGTGGTTCTCTGAGCTGAATCAAGTCCCACTGGCATTAACTGGAAAAAAAAAAAAAAAAAGACATCCCATTCATGATGGGAAAAAAAAAGGTTTTGCTACGGAAACTACCTACTGCATACAGGAGGGCAATGCTGTGCAAATTGATTAGGGAAATATTAATGCACTAGTATCTTCTCCACCTTTATTATATATTTATTACTCTGATAATTTAGATATATTTAAAAATATCTATCTCCAACGTCCATTCCGCCTATGCGTTAACTAATATGACTTACTGTGGCAGGAGCATTGTAGGTCCAATACGGGTTTATTTCACCCGGGCTCGCGCACCAAGGTGTGATTGGCGCGCGCTTGAGTGTGTGTGTGTGTGTGTGTGTGTGTGTGTGTGTGTGTGTGTGTGTGTGTGTGTGTGTGTGTGTGTGTGTGTGTGTGTGTGTGTGTGATTTGACATGGATCAAACGTGGTTGGACTATTTTTAGAATATTCGGTCATAGGTCAAGTTCACATGGCAAGGAAACTTAAACAATTTTTTTCCGTTGTAGGTTACCCTTTTGAAATTATGTTTGTCTGTAATCAGAGTTATTCAAGAATGGGCAGACCGTGATGGATGTTAGCATGTCAATAGCTCTGCGAAATCCGAGTGTTTACTTATGTTGTTATAAACTGGCCTAAAACTGCCAGGTCTCCTTCCAGAATGGTCAGTTGTGACAACATATTGTCACTAAAATAAAAACACTGGTCACAAAGAACCGTTATGAAAATAAATGTAAAGCAATGGTAGTATTGTTTTTCCCCTGCCGTTGAAATGTAACTAAAATGATTAACTATATAGCCAATACTGGCTCGGCTTCTCTTCTATATCTACCTTTCCCCTTACTCTTTCTCCAGCCCCCTTCCTCCCTTTCCTCCTCCTCCTTTGTCACCGTTCAGCACCTTCTCCCTACCCTTCTCTCCCCCGCTTCTCCTCTTATCTCCACCCTCCCTCATCCCCTCCTCAAACGACGAATATATTTATTAATTTAAATTTACTATTTTGGTACCGAGGGGCCCCGTTCTTTGGTAATATGGAAAGGGCAACTTTAGCCTGAAGTAACCAGGTTCTTGTGTAGATGAGCTTGGGGTCAGGACAACCAGAACTATCTATTTGTTCTGGGAAAATTTTGAAAAAAAAAAAATAAAATAAAATAAATGTTACACAAGTGGAGGTCAGACTACTCTATGTATTCATATCTGAATATAAAGCAGGAGTTCCCTGATGGGAGGAAATTCTTCTGAGAGGATTTTTGAATTATTATTCAATAATAACCTGGCGCCACAACAACTCGGTCATGTGCCGCCAAAAAAATCGCTAAAGCCTGCATACTAGAGCAAACTCGGTATCTGGCAGCAAGAAGAAATATTATAAAAACGGTAAAGAGAAGGTTAATAAATTAGTTAACTATATTAAATGAAGGAGGTCCCCCTCCCCCTCGGAAAGAATTTGGACAAACGAGGGGGGGGGGGGATTAACAGAAATGGCCAAAGTTGCTTTATTGTTGGGCTGTTGGTTATAGATATAATACAAGTATATATTATGTTCAGATTCTTTTGGGCTTTTAATATGTGCTTTTTAAGAGTCTTTTTCTTTATCTTCCATCAATTCTTCAGATTATCACACTACATAGAGGTACAAAATCTTTAAAATATTCCCAAGCCTTTGTAAAAATCTCCATCACACTGGTATATTTATTGCCGTTACATAATAAAAACTTTCTCTAAATGGAGGCCCTTAATTCTAGAATCTTTGAGTTTTTCGGAACATGAGTGGAGGGGATTTTCCCCCCTCTGGAAGCTGGAGGGGGGGAATCAACAAAGGATTTTGACAAAAATAGGATAAAAGAAGAAAAATTTGGGAATCTCTGATGTAAATGAGGTTTGAACTGCAACGCTTGAAATCCTTACATTTGTAATATTTCTCATACTTTCTGGAAATATTTTGTATATGGATACACTCTCTCTCTCTCTCTCTCTCTTGTTCATTTTTACGCTCACTCACTTTCATACTCATTTTGCCCCACTCAGTCCCTATCTACTGGTAAATTTCACTAACCTTGTCATTCAGTCACTCTTTCATTCACTCCTACTCGTTTCCACACTTAATGTTACTCTTATTCACTTCGATATTCACACTTATTTTTACAACTGAATTTCATAAAATTATTCACTCATTCTCAAGATGTCATTCACGTTCACTGTGTCTCACTTCCACTAATTTTCTATCCTTGCCAAACTCTTGCTCACTTTCATTTACTTTCACCTGCATTCAGTAACCTAATTTACTAGCACTGGTTCATATTTTTGCGTTCACTCATTTTCTCAGTTTCCAGCATTTACTGATATTCTTGCACCTCCACTCACGCTAACTCTTACTGTCGCATTTACTTAGCCTGAACCTGATTTATGCATCCCTACTCATTCACATTTGCATACCCACTCACTCTCCCACACACTCACCCTCACATTTACTCTCTCACTTTGTTACCTATACACTGACACTCGCCCACCGACTCCACAGTCACTCAAAAACCCTTACCATCTTTTACGCATTGATAAACTAACACCCATTTTATTGCTCATTTTTATTCACTCGCGGAATTACACTTATTCTTATTCTCACTCTCATACTCCCATACGCATAATCTCACTCTGCCAATGTTTTCATTCTCAAGTTCTCTTACATTCAGACGTACTCTCTGGCACTTGTTCTTACACATTCATTCTACCGTTCACTCTCTGACACACTCTCCTTTAATCTTTCTGTCACATTTCTGTTCGCTCGCCCTCACACTCACTCACTTTAAGCTGTAATTTGCTTTTATATATATATATATATATATATATATATATATATATATATATATATATATATATATATATATATATATATATATATATATATATATATCAGGTGGGCGCCGCAAACGAAAATCCACTTCCGCAATGCAAATCCACAAACTAAAAAACAATTGTCTTCCGCAACCACAAATCTGCAAAATTCTTGAAATGAGCAGTTACGCAAATGCAAAAACACAAATGCAGACCATTTTTATCCCTTTCATTTCTTCGGCATCAGCTTCATTTTATTCTGAATACCATTAGAGAATAATTACCCGTCCCCACCCCGAAGGGACTCTGGGAAAAGTACTGTTTTCACTCGGTTTGTCTCTCTCTTTGTTGGTCTGAACAACTTCACGCGAAAACTACTGGTGTGATTTTGACTAAAATTACAGGGATGATGGGCTATTACCTTCTTTGGGCCAAATTGCGCTAAGGCCCAGGTTGTAAAGCCAATAAATGACAAAAAAAAAAAAAAAAAAAAAAAAATCATTATTTTTTCACCAAAACTTCTTTCAAATTCGTCATGTCGACCTGAAACCAAAAACTAAAGGTGCATCTTCAAATCTGCATTCTATAACATGCTTCATTACATCAGAGGGGTCACCCCTTAGTTAGTAGTAACGGGGTCAATGTCAGGTGGGTTGGGCCAAAATTTTCAAATGAGCATATAATCGTCAATTTTCACCCGATTTACTCCAAATTTAATATGTGACATCTTTTACTACATATAATGTGTTTATACGTCAGCATTAAAATGACTGCTGGGACGGGTTTACTGTATCCTGGCACCGCTTTTTGTAATAAGTTTATGATGATATTTATCATAATCAAGGGGTTAAAAATCATCTCTAGTTACTCACTCACTACAATTATATCTTTATTTACTCTATTCTGACTAACAATAGGTGATTATAATTATGAAGTTTGGAAATTATCTACAGTAATGAAATAAATACATAAAATACATAAAAATATGCCAATCAGTGATGTGTAGTAGTGTACCCAATGTGCTGAATAACCTAACTTAGGATTTTTTTTTTTCCCATAACAACTAGTATCTGAAGTGATCTCAGTAACGTAACTGATAAGGTTTTACTTTATCATTATCCATTGAATCAGTAGAAGTAGTGTAACAGTGTGAACAGAAAACTTCACTAAGCATACCCTGCTGGAGTGCATACTGTTTTCATAGTATTTGGGGTTAAAAGCACTTTTCCATAAACGAAATTTAGAGGCTATTTTTTATTTCACATTGACTGAACTTGAACTATACTGGATTAGCCTAACACTCTTATGTGAGATTTCTCAAAACTAAAGGGAGATGTAAGATTTCTCAAACTAAAGGGATTGGATTGGATAATTGGAAAAAAAAAGGAAAAGGAAACGTTAGCACCAAGCCACATATTGACTCTATGGCACTTAAAAGGGATTGGGTGGGTATTAAAGTGAATATATAAGGCAGAGAGGAAGCTATCTAAATACGTTTGCAGATGATGCAAAAATTCAAAGGAAAATTACTAACATAGATTCTTGCAAAGAGCTGCAAGAGGAATTGAACAAGTTTCATGAATGGAACAATAAATGGCAAATGGAATTTAATGTGGATAAGTGTTATGTAATAAAATTTGGTAAAAGTGAGAAAAGACCAGATTGGTATTCTAAGTTAGGAAGATCAACCCTACACATATCAGAAAAGGAGAAGGACCTAGGAGTAATTATCAGTAACAGACTATCTCCTGATGATCACATCAGTGAGAAGATACGAAACATGTATACTGTACAGTGCTTGCTAATATGAGAATAGCATTCACATATATAAATGAAGATATGCTGAGGAAGATAATATTCATCAGACCAACTCTGGAGTATGCATCACAGTAGTCTGGAATCCTCATCTCAAAAAACACAGGTAAGATTGAAAAAGTACAACGGGCCGCTACAAGATGGGTACCAAGCTTAAGGGATTTAAGTTACTGAGAAAGACTGGAAAGATTGAATTTACCAACGCTGCAGGAGAGGAGGAGGAGACATGATTATGCTACTGTATATAAATGCATATCAGGGGAACAGAAAATAGACATAAAAGAATATATATCTTATGTGTGAAGCATCAGCAAGAGGACATTGCAAAATACAGCATAAAAAGAGAGGTGATCAAGATGTAAGGAAATTCAGTTTCCCTAATAGGGCAATTGATCAGTGGAATGCACAACCGAATGAAGAAATGTGCACCAAAACTATTTATAATTTCAAGGATATGTATGATAAAAATGGTTTAATACACGGGATAGTACGAGGTTGACACATTCCTGTAAAGATACAATTGGGTAAGAACAAAGCTAAGGCAATCCTCATGCCTAAGAGATTAGATAACTCGCCCCCAGATGATTAATTATAACTATGTTTATCCAACCTAACTCATTCATACCTTAGAAATTCGAATTTTTACTGCTTTCCGCCTAACCTAATTTAATTTAAGGGCGGAAACTACCCGAGAAAGCTTTGAGACGAATGATATTTGAAGCCGGAATGACCATTTGCCGTTTGTAAACCAAGGACGAGAGGCTCCGATCATGTTACCCCTACAGAGATCAGAGGACAAATGGCATATTTGTGGCGGCCTCTGGGAACCTCACGTGCATGCGCCGTAGGGGGCGGACAGGGGGACAGATTATAACGCTACACCGGCAACTCAGTCTCAGACGCCCCTGCTGGGCTAAGCCACGTAGATGTTTTGCGCGCAGATTTGCATTTGCTGAAGTGCTTCCGCAAACGTAAAACCACAGATTTGCGTAGAATTTGTTGAAAACGCAAATCCACAATTACGGAATTTGCAGAAGTAATTACGGAAGTTCCCAGCTCTGATATATATATATATGTATGTATATATTACGTTATGGAATCGAGTAGGTTGGATAAAGAGTGTACGAAGAAGCATCTAACAACGATCTGGCTCCCATTTTTCATATGGGTAAACAATGTCTGTCTGGTAAACATCATCTTCATCATCAGCCATTAAAAGTCCACTGCTGAACAAAGGCCACCCCCAACCTTCTCCACGAATTCCTTGACTGAGCCAATCTTTGCCACGTTTTCCCGGCAAATTTCTCTATCTCATCCCTCCACCTCCTGTCTGGCCTCTTTCTGCAACGCTTCCAATCTTTTGGTGTCCAGTCAGTCAAGCTCTTGCTCAATCGATTATCCCTTATTCTTGCTGCATGGCCTGCCCACCTCCATTTCTGTTCTTTTATAACTTCTATAATATCTTTGACCTTAGTCTGCTGTCTCACCCAAGTTGATCTTTTCCTGTCTCTTAAAGATATTCCCAATATTGACCTTTTCATTGCTCTCTGAGAACGAATTAATTTATTTTCCATCGATTTTGTCAGTTTCCAAGTCTCACAACCATACGTCATAGCTGGAATTATACATTCATTAAATACTTTTCGTTTCTTACAAATTGGCAAGCTACTTTTCATAATGTCCCTATGTTCCGAAAGCTCTCCATCCAATTGTAATGCGTTTTTTTTTTTTATTTCGCTGTCATTATCTTTCGTTAATTTTAGTATTTGTCCAAGGTAATTGTACTCCTCGACTTCTTCAAGAATTTCTCCACTTATTCTTATGACGCTCTTTGGTGTTTGAGGATTAATCATTTCTTTAGGTTTACTCCGGTTCATCTTTAGCCCTACTTTGAGACTTTCTATGTTCAGGTCATTTAACATTTCTTGCAATGTCTCTGCTGTCTCTGAGATTAGGACAATGTCTTCTGCAAATCTCAAATGGTTTTGCTTTTCTCCATTTATGTTCACTCCTTTGTTTTCCTAGTCTAGCTTTCAGAAAATAATTTCTAGGCATTCTGTAAATAACTTTGGTGAAATTGTATCTCCCTGACGCACGCCCTTCTCAATCTTAATTTTCTCAGAGTCCTTATGTAATTTAACTGTAGCAGTTCCCTCTTTATATATGTTTTCGAACAGTTTTACAATGTTCTCATCCACTCCTTGTTCTCGCAATGAATTTATAATTGCTATGTGCTCCACTGAATCCAAAGCCTTTTCGTAATCAACAAAACCTAAGCACAGTGGTTTTTTATATTCTGTAGTTATCTCAATTAGCTGATTCATTGTGTGTAGATGATCAGTAGTCGAGTACCCACTTCGAAATCCTGCCTGTTCACGAGGTTGGTTTTCCTCCAAATTTGTAGTTATTCTGTTTGTAAGGACTTTAGTGAAGAGTTTGTAAATGACTGATAGCAAGCTAATGGGTCGATAGTTACTAAGGTCCTTTGAGTCACCCTTTTTGTAAAGTAAAATAACAATTGCATTACACCATGTTTTGGGAATTTTCTTCTTTTTCATACATTGAGTAGATAAGTGAGCAAGCCTATTTTGTACTTCTGCTCTTGCATCCAACAGTAAATCTGCTACTATTCCATCTTCTCCCTGAGCTTTCCCTCTTTTCATATTTTTGAGAAAATTACTTAGTCTCGTGTTACCTCTAGTATTTCACTTGTGTCAACTGAAAAGTTAGCAACTGGTACTACGGTCCTTCATGCATACAGTTCTTTGTAAAATTCTTCAACTCTCTTCAATATCTTATCTGCATTTAATGACTTCACGTTTTTGTCTTTTAGTGATGTAATTTGTTGCTTTCCTAATGCAATTTTACTTCGGACCTGTTTCAGACTTTTTCCTTTTTTCATGGTTTCTTTGATTTGATTCATGTTTTTCTTTCTTTTTTCTTCTCTTTGTCTTTTGTTCATAAGCTTATTTAATTTAATTCCGCTCGTTCTATACATATATATATATATATATATATATATATATATATATATATATATATAATCATCATCAGCCTCGTTTGAGTGTCGACTGTAGAACCGGCCTATCCCAAACAAAGTGGGGACGATACAGCCTATGTATCTCTACCAAGTGGCTTAGGCTGTCTGGTAGAGATTGTATGTAGGGTGAGAAGTGCTTGTAAGTGTGACTGGAGTGATGGTGTGGCTTTGGATGTGTGAATAGTCTATGAAAAAAGTGTAATCGGCCCATGCAAGCCGAGTGGGTGTAGCTTACTCTACAGTATGCAACACTGGTTCAATCACAGCACCCCTTATCTCCACCAAAGCAGTACGTGGCCAGAAGAATGCTCCCAAAGTTTATTACCCTGGCGGGGCACAAACCCTCTTTCTCCTATGTACGAAAACGCACGCTTTACCACTGTACCACAGAGGCTCCATATATATATATATATATATATATATATATATATATATATATATATATATATATATATATATATATATATATTTATTGATTTATATAAATATATATATATATATATATATATATATATATACATATATATATATATATATATATATATATATATATATATATATATATATATATACATATATATAGATATTATATATATATATATATATATATATATATATATATAAAAATATATATATATAAACGTCGACGGGATGCCGCGGGTTAAAAGGGGTTGGGTGGGTATTAAAGTGAATATATAAGGCAGAGAGGAAGCTATCTAAATACGTTTGCAGATGATGCAAAAATTCAAAGGAAAATTACTAACATGGGTTCTTGCAAAGAGCTGCAAGAAGAATTGAACAAGCGTCATGAATGGAGCAATAAGTGGCAAATGGAATTTAATGTGGATAAGTGTCATGAAATAAAATTTGGTAATAGTGAGAAAAGACCAGATTGGTATTCTATGTTAGGAAGATCAACCCTACACATATCAGAAAAGGAGAAGGACCTAGAGTAATTATCAGTAACAGACTATTTCCTGATGATCACATCAGTGAGAAGGTACGAAACATGTATACTGTACATTGCTTGCTAATATGAGAATAGCATTCACATATTTAAATGAAGATATGCTGAGGAAGATAATATTCATCAGACCAACTCTGGAGTATGCATCACAGTAGTCTGGAATCCTCATCTCAAAAAACACAGGTAAGATTGAAAAAGTACAACAGGCCGCTACAAGATGGGTACCAAGCTTAAGGGATTTAAGTTACTGAGAAAGACTGGAAAGATTGAATTTACCAACGCTGCAGGAGAGGAGGAGGAGACATGATTATGCTACTGTATATAAATGCATATCAGGGGAACAGAAAAGAGACATAAAAGAATACAGATCTTATGTGTGAAGCATCAGCAAGAAGACATTGCAAAATACAGCATAAAAAGAGAGGTGATGAAGATTTAAGGAAATTCAGTTTCCCTAATAGGGCAATTGATCAGTGGAATGCACAACCGAATGAAGTAGTGTGTGCCAAAACTATTTATAATTTCAAGGATATGTATGATAAAAATGGTTTAATGCACGGGACTGTACGAGCTTGACACATTCCTGTAAAGATACAAGTGGGTAAGAACAAAGCTAAGGCAATCCTCATGCCTAAGAGATTAGATAACTCGCCCCCAGATGATTAATTATAACTATGGTTATCCAATCTATCTCATTCATACCTTAGAAATTCGAATTTTTAATGCTTCCCGCCTAACCTAATTTAATTTAAGGGCGGAAACTACTCGAGAAAGCTTTGAGACGAATGATATGAGAAGCCGGAATGACCATTTGCCGTTTGTAGACAAAGGACGAGAGGCTCCGATCATGTTACCCCTACAGAGATCAGAGGACAAATGGCATATTTGTGGCGGCCTCTGGGAACCTCACGCGCATGCGCCGTAGGGGGCGGACAGAGGGACAGATTATAACGCTACACCGGCAAATCAGATGCCCCAGCTGGGCTAAGCCACGTAGATGTTTGCGCGCAGATTTACGTTTGCTGAAGTGCTTCCGCAAACGTAAAACCACAGATTTGAGTAGAATTTGTTGAAAACGCAAATCCACAATTGCGGAAATTGCAGAAGTAATTACGGAAGTTCCCAGCTCTGATATATATATATATATATATATATATATATATATATATATATATATATATATATTACGTTATGGAATCGAGTAGGTTGGATAAAGAGTGTACGAAGAAGCATCTAACAACGATCTGGCTCCCATTTTTCATAGGGGTACACAATGTCTGTCTGGTAAACATCATCTTCATCATCAGCCATTAAAAGTCCACTGCTGAAGAAAGGCCTCCCCCAACCTTCTCCACGAATTCCTTGACTGAGCCAATCTTTGCCACGTTTTCCCTGCAAATTTCTCTATCTCATCCCTCCACCTCCTGTCTGGCCTCTTTCTGGTACGCTTACAATCTTTTGGTGTCCAGTCAGTCAAGCTCTTGCTCAATCGATTATCCCTTATTCTTGCTGCATGGCCTGCCCACCTCCATTTCTGTTCTTTTATAAATTCTATAATATCTTTGACTTTAGTCTGCTGTCTCACCCAAGTTGATCTTTTCCTGTCTCTTAAAGATATTCCCAATATTGACCTTTCCATTGCTCTCTGAGAACGAATTAATTTATTGTCCATCGATTTTGTCAGTTTCCAAGTCTCACAACCATACGTCATAGCTGGAATTATACATTCATTAAATACTTTTCGTTTCTTACAAATTGGCAAGCTACTTTTCATAATGTCCCTATGTTTACCGAAAGCTCTCCATCCAATTGTAATGCGTTTTTTTTTAATTTCGCTATCATTATCTTTCGTTAATTTTAGTATTTGTCCCAGGTAATTATACTCCTCGACTTCTTCAAGAATTTCTCCACTTATTCTTATGACGCTCTTTGGTGTTTGAGGATTACACATTTCTTTAGTTTTACTCCGGTTCATCTTTAGCCCTACTTTGAGACTTTCTATGTTCAGGTCATTTAACATTTCTTGCAATGTTTCTGCTGTCTCTGAGATTAGGACAATGTCTTCTACAAATCTCAAATGGTTTAGCTTTTCTCCATTAATGTTCACTCCTTTGTTTTCCTAGTCTAGCTTTCTGAAAATACTTTCTAGGCATTCTGTAAATAACTTTGGTGAAATTGTATCTCCCTGACGCACGCCCTTCTCAATCTTAATTTTCTCAGAGTCCTTATGTAATTTAACTGTAGCAGTTCCCTCTTTATATATGTTTTCGAACAGTTTTACAATGTTCTCATCCACTCCTTGTTCTCGCAATGAATTTATAATTGCTATGTGCTCCACTCAATCGAAAGCCTTTTCGTAATCAACAAAACCTAAGCACAGTGGTTTATTATATTCTGTATTTATCTCAATTAGCTGATTCATTGTGTGTAGATGATCAGTAGTCGAGTACCCACTTCGAAATCCTGCCTGTTCACGAGGTTGGTTTTCCTCCAAATTTGTAGTTATTCTGTTTGTAAGGACTTTAGTCAAGAGTTTGTAAATGACTGATAGCAAACTAATGGGTCGATAGTTACTAAGGTCTTTTGAGTCACCCTTTTTGTAAAGTAAAATGACAATTGCATTACACCATGTTTTGGGAATTTTCTTCTTTTTCATACATTAAGTAAATAAGTGAGCAAGCCTATTTTGTACTTCTGCTCTTGCATCCAACAGTAAATCTACTATTCCATTTTCTCCCTGAGCTTTCCCACTTTTCATATTTTTGAGAAAATTACTTAGTCTCGTGTTACCTCTAGTATTTCACTTGTGTCAACTGAAAAGTTAGCAACTGGTACTACGGTCCTTCATGCATACAGTTCTTTGTAAAATTCTTCAACTCTCTTCATCATATTTGCATTTAATGACTTCACGTTTTTGTCTTTTAGTGATGTAATTTGTTGCTTTCCTAATGCAATTTTACTTCGGACCTGTTTCAGACTTTTTCCTTTTTTCATAATTTCTTTGATTTGATTCATGTTTTTCTTTCTTTTTTCTTCTCTTTGTCTTTTGTTGATAAGCTTATTTAATTTAATTCCGCTCGTTCTATACACACATATATATATATATATATATATATATATATATATATATATATATATATATATATATATATATATATATATAAAATCATCATCATCATCAGCCTCGTTTGAGTGTCGACTGTAGAACCGGCCTATCCCAACCAAAGTGGGGACGATACAGCCTATGTATCTCTACCAAGTGGCTTAGGCTGTCTCGTAGAGATTGTATGTAGGGTGAGAAGTGCTTGTAAGTGTGACTGGAGTGATGATGTGGCTTTGGATATGTGAATAGTCTACGAACCAAGTGTAATCGGCCCACGCAACCCGAGTGGGTGTAGCTTACTCTACAGTATGCAACACTGGTTCAATCACAGCACCCCTTATGTCCACCAAAGCAGTATGTGGCCAGAAGAATGCTCCCAAAGTTTATTACCCTGGCGGGGCACAAACCCTCTTTCTCCTATGTACTGACAAACGCACCGCTTTACCACTGTACCACAGAGGCTCCGTATATATGTTATATATATATAATATACTGTATATATATATATATATATATATATATATATATATATATATATATATATATATATATATATATATATATATCAAGAGTGAGACCAGTGGAAATGAGTTATTTAAGAGGAGCCTGTGGAGTCACGTGGAGAGACAGGCTGACGAATGAAGATATAAAGGAACGTTGTGGTGTGGATGTGACAGGAAGCGTTATGAGGAATATACTGAGGTGGTTTGGCCATGTGGAAAGGATGGAGGGTGAAAGACTGACGAAGAGAGTGTATATGAGTGAGGTGGAGGGGGAAAGAGGGAGGGGGAGGCCGAGGATGAGATGGAGGGATAGGGTGGAGAGGTATATGAGAGAGGGGGGTGTGAGTTGGGAGCAGGGCAGTGAAATGGCTGGGTACAGGGCGACTTGGAGGCGATTTGTTTGTGGCCACCCCAAACGGGATTGAGACGTCACAGTAATATATATATATATATATATATATATATATATATATATATATATATTTATATATATATATTTATTTATTTGTATATAAAAATAGGTAAATGTATATATATATATATATATATATATATATATATATATATATATATATATATACTTATATATATATATAAACGTCGACGGGACGCCGCGGGTTAAAAGGGATTGGGTGGGTATTAAAGTGAATATATAAGGCAGAGAGGAAGCTATCTAAATACGTTTGCAGATGATGCAAAAATTCAAAGGAAAATTACTAACATAGATTCTTGCAAAGAGCTGCAAGAGGTATTGAACAAGCGTCATGAATGGAGCAATAAGTGGCAAATGGAATTTAATGTGGATAAGTGTCATGTAATAAATTTTGGTAAAAGTGAGAAAAGACCAGATTGGTGTTCTAAGTTAGGAAGATCAACACTACACATATCAGAAAAGGAGAAGGACCTAGAGTAATTATCAGTAACAGACTATTTCTTGATGATCACATCAGTGAGAAGGTACGAAACATGTATACTGTACATTGCTTGCTAATATGAGAATAGCATTCACATATATAAATGAAGATATGCTGAGGAAGATAATATTCATCAGACCAGCTCTGGAGTATGCATCACAGTAGTCTGGAATCCTCATCTCAAAAAACACAGGTAAGATTGAAAAACTACAACGGGCCGCTACAAGATGGGTACCAAGCTTAAGGGATTTAAGTTACTGAGAAAGACTGGAAAGATTGAATTTACCAACGCTGGAGGAGAGGAGGAGGAGACATGATTATGCTACTGTATATAAATGCATATCAGGGGAACAGAAAATAGACATAAAAGAATATATATCTTATGTGTGAAGGATCAGCAAGAGGACATTGCAAAATACAGCATAGAAAGAGAGGTGATCAAGATGTAAGGAAATTCAGTTTCCCTAATAGGGCAATTGATCAGTGGAATGCACAACCGAATGAAGTAGTGTGTGCCAAAACTATTTATAATTTCAAAGATATGTATGATAAAAATGGTTTAATACACGGGACAGTACGAGCTTGACACATTCCTGTAAAGATACAAGTTGGTAAGAACAATGCTAAGGCAATCCTCATGCCTAAGAGATTAGATAACTCGCCCCCAGATGATTAATTATAACTATGTTTATCCAACCTAACTCATTCATACCTTAGAAATTCGAATTTTTACTGCTTTCCGCCTAACCTAATTTAATTTAAGGGCAGAAACTACCCAAGAAAGCTTTCAGACGAATGATATGAGAAGCCGGAATGACCATTTGCCGTTTGTAGACAAAGGACGAGAGGCTCCGATCATGTTACCCCTACAGAGATCAGAAGACAAATGGCATATTTGTGGCGGCCTCTGGGAACCTCACGCGCATCCGCCGTAGGCGGAGGACAGGGGAACAGATTATAACGCTACACCGGCAACTCAGATGCCCCATCTGGGCTAAGCCACGTAGATGTTTGCGCGCAGATTTGCGTTTGCTGAAGTGCTTCCGCAAACGTAAAACCTAAGATTTGCGTAGAATTTGTTGAAAACGCAAATCCACAATTGCGGAATTTGCAGAAGTAATTACGGAAGTTTCTAGCTCTGATATATATATATATATATATATATATATATATATATATATATATATATATATATATATATATATGTGTGTGTGTGTGTGTATTATGTTATGGAATCGAATAGATTGGATAAAGAGTGTACGAAGAAGCATCTAACAACGATCTGGCTCCCATTTTTCAAAAGGGTACACAATGTCTGTCTGGTAAACATCATCTTCATCATCAGCCATTAAAAGTCCATTGCTGAAGAAAGGCCTCCCCCAACCTTCTCCACGAATTCCTTGACTGAGCCAATCTTTGCCACGTTTTCCCTGCAAATTTCTCTATCTCATCCCTCCACCTCCTGTCTGGCCTCTTTCTGGTACGCTTACAATCTTTTGGTGTCCAGTCAGTCAAGCTCTTGCTCAATCGATTATCCTTTATTCTTGCTGCATGGCCTGCCCACCTCCATTTCTGTTCTTTTATAAATTCTATAATATCTTTGACTTTAATCTGCTGTCTCACCCAAGGTGATCTTTTCCTGTCTATTAAAGATATTCCCAATATTGACCTTTCCATTGCTCTCTGAGAACGAATTAATTTATTGTCCATCGATTTTGTCAGTTTCCAAGTCTCACAACCATACGTCATAGCTGGAATTATACATTCATTAAATACTTTTCGTTTCTTACAAATTGGCAAGCTACTTTTCATAATGTCCCTATGTTTACCGAAAGCTCTCCATCCAATTGTAATGCGTTTTTTTTTTATTTCGCTATCATTATCTTTCGTTAATTTTAGTATTTCTCCCAGGTAATTATACTCCTCGACTTCTTCAAGAATTTCTCCACTTCTTCTTATGACGCTCTTTGGTGTTTGAGCATTAAACATTTCTTTCGTTTTACTCCGGTTCATCTTTAGCCCTACTTTGAGACTTTCTATGTTCAGGTCATTTAACATTTCTTGCAATCTCTCTGCTGTTTCTGAGATTAGGACAATGACTTCTGCAAATCTCAAATGGTTTAGCTTTTTTCCATTTATGTTCACTCCTTTGTTTTCCTAGTCTAGCTTTCTGAAAATACTTTCTAGGCATTCTGTAAATAACTTTGGTGAAATTGTATCTCCCTGACGCACGCCCTTCTCAATCTTAATTTTCTCAGAGTCCTTATGTAATTTAACTGTAGCAGTTCCCTCTTTATATATGTTTTCGAACAGTTTTACAATGTTCTCATCCACTCCTTGTTCTCGCAATGAATTTATAATTGCTATGTGCTCCACTGAATCGAAAGCCTTTTCGTAATCAACAAAACCTAAGCACAGTGGTTTATTATATTCTGTAGTTATCTCAATTAGCTGATTCATTGTGTGTAGATGATCAGTAGTCGAGTACCCACTTCGAAATCCTGCCTGTTCACGAGGTTGGTTTTCCTCCAAATTTGTAGTTATTCTGTTTGTAAGGCCTTTAGTGAAGAGTTTGTAAATGACTGATAGCAAACTAATGGGTCGATAGTTACTAAGGTGTTTTGAGTCACCCTTTTTGTAAAGTAAAATAACAATTGCATTACACCATGTTTTGGGAATTTTCTTCTTTTTCATACATTAAGTAAATAAGTAACCAAGCCTATTTTGTACTTCTGCTCTTGCATCCAACAGTAAATCTGCTACTATTCCATCTTCTCCCTGAGCTTTCCCTCTTTTCATATTTTTGAGAAAATTACTTAGTCTCGTGTTACCTCTAGTATTTCACTTGTGTCAACTGAAAAGTTAGCAACTGGTACTACGGTCCTTCATGCATACAGTTCTTTGTAAAATTCTTCAACTCTCTTCAACATCTTATCTGCATTTAATGACTTCACGTTTTTGTCTTTTAGTGATGTAATTTGTTGCTTTCCTAATGCAATTTTACTTCGGACCTGTTTCAGACTTTTTCCTTTTTTCATGGTTTCTTTGATTTGATTCATGTTTTTCTTTTTTTTTTCTTCTCTTTGTCTTTTGTTCAAAATCTAATTTAATTTAATTCCGCTCGTTTTATACATATATATATATATATATATATATATATATATATATATATATATATATATATATACATATATATATATATATATATATATATATATATATATATATATATATATATATATATTGAAAAAACTACAACGGGCCGCTACAAGATGGGTACCAAGCTTAAGGGATTTAAGTTACTGAGAAAGAGTGGAAAGATTGAATTTACCAACGTTGCAGGAGAGGAGGAGGAGACATGATTATGCTACTGTATATAAATGCATATCAGGGGAACAGAAAATAGACATAAAAGAATATATATCCTATGTGTGAAGCATCAGCAAGAGGACATTGCAAAATACAGCATAGAAAGAGAGGTGATCAAGATGTAAGGAAATTCAGTTTCCCTAATAGGGCAATTGATCAGTGGAATGCACAACCGAATGAAGTAGTGTGTGCCAAAACTATTTATAATTTCAAGGATATGTATGATAAAAATGGTTTAATACACGGGACAGTACGAGCTTGACACATTCCTGTAAAGATGCAAGTGGGTAAGAACAAAGCTAAGGCAATCCTCATGCCTTAGAGATTAGATAACTCGCCCCCAGATGATTAATTATAACTATGTTTATCCAACCTAACTCATTCATACCTTAGAAATTCGAATTTTTACTGCTTTCCGTCTAACCTAATTTAATTTAAGGGCGGAAACTACCCGAGAAATCTTTCAGACGAATGATATGAGGAGCTGGAATGACCATTTGCCGTTTGTAGACAAAGGACGAGAGGCTCCGATCATGTTACCCCTATAGAGATCAGAGGACAAATGGCATATTTGTGGCGGCCTCTGGGAACCTCACGCGCATGCGCCGTAGGGGGAGGACAGGGGGACAGATTATAACGCTACACCGGCAACTCAGATGCCCCAGCTGGGCTAAGCCACGTAGATGTTTGCGCGCAGATTTGCATTTGCTGAAGTGCTTCCGCAAACGTAAAACCTAAGATTTGCGTAGAATTTGTTGAAAACGCAAATCCACAATTGCGGAAATTGCAGAAGTAATTACGGAAGTTCCCAGCTCTGATATAGATATATATATATATATATATATATATATATATATATATATATATATATATATATATATATATATATATAATGTATTACGTTATGGAATCGAGTAGGTTGGATAAAGAGTGTACGAAAGAAGCATCTAACAACGCCCCGATCTGGCTCCCATTTTTTTTTCATAGGGGTACACAATGTCTGTCTGGTAAACATCATCTTCATCATCAGCCATTAAAGTCCACTGCTGAAGAAAGGCCTCCCCAAATTTCTCCACGAATTACCTTGACTAGAGCCAATCTTTTTGCCACGTTTTCCTGCAAATTTCTCTATCTCATCCCTCCACCTCCTGTCTGGCCTCTTTCTGGTACATAACAATCTTTTGGTGTCCAGTCAGTCAAGCTCTTGCTCAATCGATTATCCCTTATTCTTGCTGCATGGCCTGCCTCTCCATTTCTGTTCTTTTATAAATTCTATAATATCTTTGACTTTAGTCTGCTGTCTCACCCAAGTTGATCTTTTCCTGTCTCTTAAAAATATTCCCAATATTGACCTTTCCATTGCTCTCTGAGAACGAATTAATTTATTGTCCATCGATTTTGTCAGTTTCCAAGTCTCACAACCATACGTCATAGCTGGAATTATACATTCATTAAATACTTTTCGTTTCTTACAAATTGGCAAGCTACTTTTCATAATGTCCCTATGTTTACCGAAAGCTCTCCATCCAATTGTAATGCGTTTTTTTTTTATTTCGCTATCATTATCTTTCGTTAAATTTACTATTTGTCCCAGGTAATTATACTCCTCGACTTCTTCAAGAATTTCTCCACTTATTCTTATGACGCTCTTTGGTGTTTGAGCATTAAACGTTTCTTTAGTTTTACTCCGGTTCATCTTTAGCCCTACTTTGAGACTTTCTATGTTCAGGTCATTTAACATTTCTTGCAATGTCTCTGCTGTTTCTGAGATTAGGACAATGTCTTCTGCAAATCTCAAATGGTTTAGCTTTTCTCCATTTATGTTCACTCCTTTGTTTTCCTAGTCTAGCTTTCTGAAAATACTTTCTAGGCATTCTGTAAATAACTTTGGTGAAATTGTATCTCCCTGACGCACGCCCTTCTCAATCTTAATTTTCTCAGAGTCCTTATGTAATTTAACTGTAGCAGTTCCCTCTTTATATATGTTTTCGAACAGTTTTACAATGTTCTCATCCACTCCTTGTTCTCGCAATGAATTTATAATTGCTATGTGCTCCACTGAATCGAAAGCCTTTTCGTAATCAACAAAACCTAAGCACAGTGGTTTATTATATTCTGTAGATATCTCAATTAGCTGATTCATTGTGTGTAGATGATCAGTAGTCGAGTACCCACTTCGAAATCCTGCCTGTTCACGAGGTTGGTTTTCCTCCAAATTTGTAGTTATTCTGTTTGTAAGGACTTTAGTGAAGAGTTTGTAAATGACTGATAGCAAACTAATGGGTCGATAGTTACTAAGGTCTTTTGAGTCACCCTTTTTGTAAAGTAAAATAACAATTGCATTACACCATGTTTTGGGAATTTTCTTCTTTTTCATACATTAAGTAAATAAGTGAGCAAGCCTATTTTGTACTTCTGCTCTTGCATCCAACAGTAAATCTTCTACTATTCCATTTTCTCCCTGAGCTTTCCCACTTTTCATATTTTTGAGAAAATTACTTAGTCTCGTGTTACCTCTAGTATTTCACTTGTGTCAACTGAAAAGTTAGCAACTGGTACTACGGTCCTTCATGCATACAGTTCTTTGTAAAATTCTTCAACTCTCTTCAACATATTTGCATTTAATGACTTCACGTTTTTGTCTTTTAGTGATGTAATTTGTTGCTTTCCTAATGCAATTTTACTTCGGACCTGTTTCAGACTTTTTCCTTTTTTCATAATTTCTTTGATTTGATTCATGTTTTTCTTTCTTTTTTCTTCTCTTTGTCTTTTGTTCATAAGCTTATTTAATTTAATTCCGCTCGTTCTATACACACATATATATATATATATATATATATATATATATATATATATATATATATATATATATATATAACATCATCATCATCATCAGCCTCGTTTGAGTGTCGACTGTAGAACCGGCCTATCCCAACCAAAGTGGGGACGATACAGCCTATGTATCTCTACCAAGTGGCTTAGGCTGTCTCGTAGAGATTGTATGTAGGGTGAGAAGTGCTTGTAAGTGTGACTGGAGTGATGATGTGGCTTTGGATATGTGAATAGTCTACGAACCAAGTGTAATCGGCCCACGCAACCCGAGTGGGTGTAGCTTACTCTGAAGGCATTATGCAACACTGGTTCAATCACAGCACCCCTTATGTCCACCAAAGCAGTACGTGGCCAGAAGAATGCTCCCAAAGTTTATTACCCTGGCGGGGCACAAACCCTCTTTCTCCTATGTACGAAAACGCACGCTTTACCACTGTACCACAGAGGCTCCGTATATATGTTATATATATATAATATACTGTATATATATGTATATGTATATATATATATATATATATATACATATATATATATATATATATATATATATATATATATATATATATATATATAGATGTAGATATATATATAATATATATATATATATGTATATATATATATATATAATATACTGTATATATATATATATATATATATATATATATATATAATATATATATATATATATATATATATATATATATATATATATATATATATATATATATATATCAAGAGTGAGACCAGTGGAAATGAGTTATTTAAGAGGAGCCTGTGGAGTCACGTGGAGAGACAGGCTGACGAATGAAGATATAAAGGAACGTTGTGGGTGTGGATGTGGATGCTTTGACAGGAAGCGTTATGAGGAATATACTCCCCAAGGTGGTTTGGCCATGTGGAAAGGATGGAGGGTGAAAGACTGACGAAGAGAGTGTATGTGAGTGAGGTGGAGGGGGAAAGAGGGAGGGAGGCCGAGGATGAGATGGAGGGATAGGGTGGAGAGGTATATGAGAGAGGGGGTGTGAGTTGGGAGCAGGGCAAAGTGATGAAATGGCGGGGTACAGGGCGACTTGGAGGCGATTTGTTTGTGGCCACCCCAAACGGGATTGAGACGTCTGGTAATAGATATATATATATATATATATATATATATATATATATATATATATATATATATATATAAAAATACGTAAATGTATATATATATATATACTTATATATATATAAACGTCGACGGGACGCCGCGGGTTAAAAGGGATTGGGTGGGTATTAAAGTGAATATATAAGGCAGAGAGGAAGCTATCTAAATACGTTTGCAGATGATGCAAAAATTCAAAGGAAAATTACTAACATAGATTCTTCCAAAGAGCTGCAAGAGGTATTGAACAAGCGTCATGAATGGAGCAATAAGTGGCAAATGGAATTTAATGTGGATAAGTGTCATGTAATAAATTTTGGTAAAAGTGAGAAAAGACCAGATTGGTGTTTTAAGTTAGGAAGATCAACACTACACATATCAGAAAAGGAGAAGGACCTAGAGTAATTATCAGTAACAGACTATTTCTTGATGATCACATCAGTGAGAAGGTACGAAACATGTATACTGTACATTGCTTGCTAATATGAGAATAGCATTCACATATATAAATGAAGATATGCTGAGGAAGATAATATTCATCAGACCAACTCTGGAGTATGCATCACAGTAGTCTGGAATCCTCATCTCAAAAAACACAGGTAAGATTGAAAAACTACAACGGGCCGCTACAAGATGGGTACCAAGCTTAAGGGATTTAAGTTACTGAGAAAGACTGGAAAGATTGAATTTACCAACGCTGGGTGGAGGAGAGGAGGAGGAGACATGATTATGCTACTGTATATAAATGCATATCAGGGGAACAGAAAATAGACATAAGAATATATCTTATGTGAAGGATCAGCAAGAGGACATTGCAAAATACAGCATAGAAAGAGAGGTGATCAAGATGTAAGGAAATTCAGTTTCCCTAATAGGGCAATTGATCAGTGGAATGCACAACCGAATGAAGTAGTGTGTGCCAAAACTATTGATAATTTCAAAGATATGTATGATAAAAATGGTTTAATACACGGGACAGTACGAGCTTGACACATTCCTGTAAAGATACAAGTTGGTAAGAACAATGCTAAGGCAATCCTCATGCCTAAGAGATTAGATAACTCGCCCCCAGATGATTAATTATAACTATGTTTATCCAACCTAACTCATTCATACCTTAGAAATTCGAATTTTTACTGCTTTCCGCCTAACCTAATTTAATTTAAGGGCAGAAACTACCCGAGAAAGCTTTCAGACGAATGATATGAGAAGCCGGAATGACCATTTGCCGTTTGTAGACAAAGGACGAGAGGCTCCGATCATGTTACCCGTACAGAGATCAGAAGACAAATGGCATATTTGTGGCGGCCTCTGGGAACCTCACGCGCATCCGCCGTAGGGGGAGGACAGGGGGACAGATTATAACGCTACACCGGCAACTCAGATGCCCCAGCTGGGCTAAGCCACGTAGATGTTTGCGCGCAGATTTGCGTTTGCTGAAGTGCTTCCGCAAACGTAAAACCTAAGATTTGCGTAGAATTTGTTGAAAACGCAAATCCACAATTGCGGAATTTGCAGAAGTAATTACGGAAGTTTCCAGCTCTGATATATATATATATATATATATATATATATATATATATATATATATATATATATATATATGTGTGTGTGTGTGTATTATGTTATGGAATCGAATAGATTGGATAAAGAGTGTACGAAGAAGCATCTAACAACGATCTGGCTCCCATTTTTCAAAAGGGTACACAATGTCTGTCTGGTAAACATCATCTTCATCATCAGCCATTAAAAGTCCACTGCTGAAGAAAGGCCTTCCCCAACCTTCTCCACGAATTCCTTGACTGAGCCAATCTTTGCCACGTTTTCCCTGCAAATTTCTCTATCTCATCCCTCCACCTCCTGTCTGGCCTCTTTCTGGTACGCTTACAATCTTTTGGTGTCCAGTCAGTCAGGCTCTTGCTCAATCGATTATCCCTTATTCTTGCTGCATGGCCTGCCCACCTCCATTTCTGTTCTTTTATAAATTCTATAATATCTTTGAATTTAGTCTGCTGTCTCACCCAAGGTGATCTTTTCCTGTCTCTTAAAGATATTCCCAATATTGACCTTTCCATTTCTCTCTGAGAACGAATTAATTTATTTTCCATCGATTTTGTCAGTTTCCAAGTCTCACAACCATACGTCATAGCTGGAATTATACATTCATTAAATACTTTTCGTTTCTTACAAATTGGGAAGCTACTTTTCATAATGTCCCTATGTTTACCGAAAGCTCTCCATCCAATTGTAATGCGTTTTTTTTTTATTTCGCTATCATTATCTTTCGTTAATTTTAGTATTTCTCCCAGGTAATTATACTCCTCGACTTCTTCAAGAATTTCTCCACTTCTTCTTATGACGCTCTTTGGTGTTTGAGCATTAAACATTTCTTTCGTTTTACTCCGGTTCATCTTTAGCCCTACTTTGAGACTTTCTATGTTCAGGTCATTTAACATTTCTTGCAATCTCTCTGCTGTTTCTGAGATTAGGACAATGACTTCTGCAAATCTCAAATGGTTTAGCTTTTTTCCATTTATGTTCACTCCTTTGTTTTCCTAGTCTAGCTTTCTGAAAATACTTTCTAGGCATTCTGTAAATAACTTTGGTGAAATTGTATCTCTCTGACGCACGCCCTTCTCAATCTTAATTTTCTCAGAGTCCTTATGTAATTTAACTGTAGCAGTTCCCTCTTTATATATGTTTTCGAACAGTTTTACAATGTTCTCATCCACTCCTTGTTCTCGCAATGAATTTATAATTGCTATGTGCTACACTGAATCGAAAGCCTTTTCGTAATCAACAAAACCTAAGCACAGTGGTTTATTATATTCTGTAGTTATCTCAATTAGCTGATTCATTGTGTGTAGATGATCAGTAGTCGAGTACCCACTTCGAGATCCTGCCTGTTCACGAGGTTGGTTTTCCTCCAAATTTGTAGTTATTCTGTTTGTAAGGACTTTAGTGAAGAGTTTGTAAATGACTGATAGCAAACTAATGGGTCGATAGTTACTAAGGTGTTTTGAGTCACCCTTTTTGTAAAGTAAAATAACAATTGCATTACACCATGTTTTGGGAATTTTCTTCTTTTTCATACATTAAGTAAATAAGTGAGCAAGCCTATTTTGTACTTCTGCTCTTGCAGCCAACAGTAAATCTGCTACTATTCCATCTTCTCCCTGAGCTTTCCCTCTTTTCATATTTTTGAGAAAATTACTTAGTCTCGTGTTACCTCTAGTATTTCACTTGTGTCAACTGAAAAGTTAGCAACTGGTACTACGGTCCTTCATGCATACAGTTCTTTGTAAAATTCTTCAACTCTCTTCAACATCTTATCTGCATTTAATGACTTCACGTTTTTGTCTTTTAGTGATGTAATTTGTTGCTTTCCTAATGCAATTTTACTTCGGACCTGTTTCAGACTTTTTCCTTTTTTCATGGTTTCTTTGATTTGATACATGTTTTTCTTTTTCTTTTTTCTTCTCTTTGTCTTTTGTTCAAAATCTAATTTAATTTAATTCCGCTCGTTTTATACATACATACATACATATATATATATATATATATATATATATATATATATATATATATATATATATATATATATATATATATATATATAAACTACAACGGGCCGCTACAAGATGGGTACCAAGCTTAAGGGATTTAAGTTACTGAGAAAGTGTGGAAAGATTGAATTTACCAACGTTGCAGGAGAGGAGGAGGAGACATGATTATGCTACTGTATATAAATGCATATCAGGGGAACAGAAAATAGACATAAAAGAATATATATCTTATGTGTGAAGCATCAGCAAGAGGACATTGCAAA